>NC_068356.1:65496096-65796096 GCF_020536995.1 Dreissena polymorpha
TTGCAAAGCTTTCAAGCACACTGATTACTGGAGGTTTGGGACTCGACAGGGGCAATCAATTAGAGGAGTGCATTATCTCTTGATTTGGTCGAAGATTTACAAAGACAGGCTGAATGAGATGTAGTGTTTGTATACAATGTTTGTGATGTTTAATAGATAGCAATTTAATTGCATAATAGCTGTAGATTTATCTGCTCATCACCTTTCAGCAATCTATTCTGGTCTTTGATTTGGTACTTTCCAAGAGGAACATCTAATATGTGCTAAGAACATGTAAACTGAATGATAACACTGATAAAGTACCTGCTTAGTGAAATAAAAAGCAAATAATGCCTTGATTCAGTTTTAACACAGCACTGGTATTAAATTCGTTCGACTCTACAAGGCAACTACCCAAAATGAGCTGCATTCTGGGAATACAGGATTTAATGCATGTGTGTAAAGTGTCATCTCAGATAAGAGACAACACTTTCCACTTTTACGGAATTGTTCGTTTAAAGTAAATTGAAAGATCCAGTCTAGGAGTCATTATTGATTAGACTGTGCAGACTGCACAGGCTATTCTTGGACAACACTTTGTTTTCCAGAACGTGGCTCAAATAATAAAAGGCTTCTTTAACGCTCATCTTTGTTCATGTAAATAATGTTCATTATATACGTAAACAATTAGCTACTGTTGCCTGCTGGTGGTAACACAAATCACTTTTTCTTTGTATTATAAAATATTTATCAAATAATAACTCTGCCCCTCATTTGTGTCTATTATGTTTAACTTTAAAATAATCAAACAAATTCCATCATTAAAGGGATAGTATCAAGGGCACACCATTTATGTTATAAAGACATTTTGATTACTATCAGGAATTGTAGTCATTCTACTTCAGAATTTTAAACAAGTATACCCGTAATGTGTTCAGTCACCATCTTACATTGAGACCATTCGGGCACTCCACCACAGGCAGCGAACTTAAAAGAAAAACACGAAACTCTCAGAAACAAAAGTGCCTCCAGAATGGTTAACTGTTGAGCCTCTATACAGACCAGTCTGGCAAATGAGCATAAAATTAAGCTTATTTGCCCAAATTACCCTCCCAGCAGACAGCATCAAGGTTTTGGTGCAAAGAATTAACGTGATTATACTATATTATGGGTCTGCATTATGGGGTCCGCTTGCCTGGCATGGGACAATTGGGCTGGGAAGTTCACCCAGTGTACAGTCACTGGAGTGTCCAGATAACAAACACACACTTTAATTGAATGATGCACTAGGCTTCAGGAATCATTTCTTGAACATTACATCCCAAGGTTGTGAGTTGATGAACAGTTCATGAACATTCTTTGAAACTTGCAGGAGAATGGTTAAGGATGCACTCCAATCGCCTCTCAAATTATAACTAGAGCTTATTCTTCTTTTAAAACAACTATAACATAATTTTGTCTCCATCCTGTTTGCCTCCTTAACTCTACCCAGAAGTCTCTGCACAACATAACAATACAAGATATGTGTTTGTCAGCAACATAATGCCCTCTAATAAAAAATTATCATTTGGCAGGTACAGATAATTATCTCCCTTTAAAGCTTATTACTTCCCTTGGATTTGTTTTTTTTATGTTTGACCTTGAAGGATGACATTGACCTTGACCTTTCACAACTCAAAATGTGCAGCTACATGAGATACACAGGCATGCCAAATATCAAGTTGCTATCTTCAATATTGCAAAAGTTATGACCAAGGTTAAAGTTTTAGGACAGACAGACAGACACATACAATGACAGACAGACAGACAGGCCAAAAACAATATAACCCCGATAATCGATCCGGGGGCATACAAACAGTCTTGTTTATTGAAGATTATTTTTTTCAAATTCAAGCCTGTGGATACAAAACACCAAAAATACATGTTAACATTTTTCAAGAGCCATAGTTCCACTCCATTCATTCAAGCAGTTAGGATATCCTTCAAAGGGCCATAACTCCACTCCATACTTTCATACAGTTAGGATAACCTTCAAAGGGACATAACTACACTCCATACTTTCATGCAGTTAGGATAACCTTCAAAGGGCCATAACTCCACTCCATACTTTCAAGCAGTTAGGATATCATTCAAAGGGCCATAACTACACTTTATACTTTCATACAGTTAAGATAACCTCCAAAGGACCAATTAACTCCACTCCATACATTCAAGCAGTTAGGATATCATTCAAAGGGCCATAACTGCACTCAATAATTGCATACAGTTATGTCAACCTTCAAAGGGCCATAACTTCACTCCATACTTTCATACTGTTAGGATAACCTTCAAAGGGCCATAACTCCACTCCATACATTCAAGCAGTTACGATATCCTTCAAAGGGCCATAACTACACTCCATGCTTTCATAAAGTTAGAATATCCTTTAAAGGGCCATAACTACAATCCATAATTTCATACAGTTAGGATAACCTTCAAAGGGCCATAACTCCACTCCATACTTTCATACATTGAGGATAACCTCCAAAGGGCCATTATACTTAATCCCATACTTTCAGACATTGAGGATAACCTACAGTGTTGTAAGTCCATGTTGGCCATAACTCATTCCCTACTTTCAACATGAAAGATAACCTTCAAAGGACCATAACTCAACTCTAAAATTGGCAGATAGTGATATTTTCATACAATTAGAATATAATTATTTTTACAAATATTAACTATGGTCACAAAGAAACTATCTGACATATTCTTCTAAAACAAGATTATAGTTTAACAAAAATATCAGTGAAACTGATGGATGCTCCCCGATGATGCGCTTTGTCAATGTATGTGTTAATAAACACCTAAAATATCTATTAGCCTCAGTGACCTTGACCCCGTGACCTCAAACCTCATCAAAAGGTAGAGGTCCATGAAAGGTACCTTCATGCCAAATATGAAAGCGATTGGTTAAGTATTAAAGGCGCTATGAGAAACGGTAGCAAAAGTGTGACAGAAGGAAGTCTATTATTAGCCTTGGTGACCTTGACCTTGACCCCAGAGACCTCAAACCTCATCAAAAGGTAGAGGTCCATGCAAGGTACCTACATGCCAAATATGAAAGCAATTGGTTAAGTATTGAAGGCCCTATGAGCAACGGTAGCAAAAGTGTGTAGAAGGAAGTTTATAATTATTAGCCTCTGTGACCATGACCTTGACCCCAGTGACCTCAAACCTCATCAAAAGGTAGAGGTCCATGCAAGGTACCTACATGCCAAATATAAAAGCGATTAGTAAAGTATTGAAGGCGCTATGAGAAAGGGTAGCAAAAGTGTGACGGAAGGAAGGTACACGGAACTACAAACTGGCAACTAATATTATGCTCCACCGAAAATATTTTCGGGGAGCATAAAAATTACATCCGATCATCATGGTTCTGGGCATATACTTGTCAATTCGAAGCTCCCACAGTTACATTAATATTTGTAACCCTCATAAACATTACAGGGTATGAAATCTGTAAACAACTTATGAGAAATTTCTAGTCGCAGACTGATTGCATCATGGGTGGGGATGGCTGACAAATTACCCTTCACAGTATCTGCCTGTCTGCAGATATTCTGAGTAAATTCCATTTGTAATCCACTGCAGATTTTTGTTGTTGAATTTCACCCCAAAAAAGCAACAGAAAACGTGGTACTGAATACAAAATACTCCTGATATAATCTGTCTGGGACTATAAAACGCAAAATAAATAAGAACACCCATGGCCAGACTTAGCTGAACATTAAATATAAGCCGCCCTCTGTAAAAAGGGGGTTAAATGCATGTGCGTAAAATGTCGTCCCATGCCAATCAGGGATGACACTTTCCGCCTAAACTTAATTTTTGCTAACAATAGACTTTCTTTAAACGAAAAATATCATAATAGCGGAAAGTGTCATCCCTGATTAGCCTATGTAGACTGCACAGTCTAATCTGGGACGACACTACGCACATGCATTAAACCCCCTTTTCACAAGGCACGGCCCATATACTGCTTGCTGTGGGTGTACATGAAAGCAGTTTAGTACTGTGCCATTAAGACACATGATACTTCAGTTTTAACTTTGTGAATTAAAAGGAAGGTTTCTTTGCACGCTGACATCACATCTCCTGATTTTCTGCAAAGGAAATAAATATTTGCTGTGCATACAACTTTTTTAAGAGAGAACTTGTTTTTCCTGGAATAAAAAAACTTAATGTCAAGTGCGATCACATTAAAAAAAAGATATTTTTTGATTTATACACAAAAACTGTACTGTACTTTAATAATAATTCATGAATAAAACAAATATTTCCTTGAAATGATCATGTGCAAAAACAATCCTGAATATTGTTCAAAATTTACAAAATATTGATGCAAATCAAAACTGCCTTCAGGGAAACATCACAACTTCACTTAAATCAGTCACAAAACAAAAGAGTATGTAAAGTGACAAATCAGCAGGTGATTTATGGGCTGTAACTTGCATTCAAGAAATGAACCAGGTTGATTTTATCAATCTACCATAGTTTCTATAATAACAACACCAGAATAATGCTAGTCAGTTGAATCATGGACATATTGGGCATGAACAACATTGCGTTATCAAAATGGTACGTAAATTATTGAAGATCTTTATGAATGTCACTGTTGCATAAATTATAAACAAGTGATGTATTTTATGATTCAGCAATATGCGACACAAATAAAACCGCTCTCATTTCACTACATGAAATTAAAAAAAAATCATATGTAAATCCATTAGATACTGATGAGTAGCAAACAGCATAAAACCTGAACAGACTGCGAGTTACTCGCAGGCTGTTCTTCTTTATGCTGTTCGCACATAGCAATTTTCAATTTGCTTCTGAGTGGGAAAGGGTTAAAAGCTGTCAAACATACATGTATGAATGAGCTAATTATAAAAGTATGTAATGAAGAGTGTTAGTTTAAAAGATAGTTAATTAAATGAGATTTTCAGCCATGCTCCACTGCACTAAGTAACTCTCTAGTGAACTGTGCTATGATTTGCACACAGGTTTGTAAAATAATTGTATCAAAAACAGCTGATGATATCATCAACATTTTTTGTGTGGTTTATAATCAACCACTTTTATATGAATAATTTACCCATAATGACTTTTAATCATAAAAATCAAATCAATTTTATTAATGTTTTCTCACATATTGTTTATTATTAATTCAATTCATCTTATGAAAAACCCATGCTCATGTACATATTAGAAAAAATGTCTTGTGATACATTCACGTATTTAGATAATAACCACCTGATTAATTAAATAGTTAAAGAATTGACATCAAACATAATTATCCAAAAACATCCCATCCCATTAACACATGACAATTATGCATTAAATTGAAAAAATTCAATTAAACTGATATGATCTCAATCATAACCAATCTTATCATCATTACCAAAGATAAAAAATCAACAACACAACTGTTGGCAGCACATTGAATTACAAAAACACTGACGACAGGAAGTCAATTATGGCAACTACGGTATGGCGAAAGGTGATTGCTAGTTGACAAAATACATGTACCTGAAGGCAATTGTTCAATGTATAACTGGCGCCTGAATAGACATTCAGTTTTTACAATACATGTTAGCCTCTTGACAGGCAAAAGGTGGTTTACTTTTTACGTTTGTCAGTTTGTCAATGAGCAGTCGCATATAGAGAATAGATAGAGCAGCCGATAGGGCAAGCAAACAGTAGGGAGCTGTTTGGTTCAGTAGAAGTGTAGGCAGTGAACAGGGCAGAGTGAATTCATGGATGTATGCTTGTTTGAAACTGGATTTATCTCTTGTTAAGTCATAATCTTATTTGTAAGTATTTGTCATACTTGTGTGAACATAATTAGGAAGGTTTTAATAGGGATGAATTTAACTAACTCCAAAAGCCACTTGCACTTTTTGTTTACATAATTGCTCTGGTTATAAATACGCTGGTTCTTAAGCAAACAATAATATACATTATATTACACTCATTAAAACGCAAGTGAATAACATTTTTTTAAACTGTATTTTACATAATTTTTATCAATACAAATGAAACAAATGATCTCAAGAATTAAACAAACAATTAAATTAAATTACATAATTAAATAGAGAAATCAAGATGTACCATAAAAACTGTTGATACAGAACTTTTCTTATTTTACACAACACGAAGTTGAAAGCTAATTAGTCAAAGCTCGTCAGACTTTCTGACTACAATAATTATGGTGTAAAAATGATTTGATCTAGGCCAAAAATAACAATCACAGTGTATGTTCATCATTTTGTAAATTTGATTTTGTTTATAAAATGTCTATAACAAACTGGTTAGCACGCTTAGTACAAGCCTTAAATTGAATTTCAATTAATGTTGAATTTTAATTTCAGTACAGGCCTTTTCCGCCCTATGCCACTGGTCCGAATTTCGGCCCCATTCCCAATGCAAATCTGGTTGGTTATTTTTCCCAATTGAAAAAAATATCCCAATTCCAAAAAAAAAAATAAAAAAAAAAATATTTTTTTTTAAACCTTCAATTATATAAGTTAATAAGTTAACCTGATCCAGTGTAGACAAAAAAACAATATTGCATGATTAAATTATTTGTTGCCTTGAATTTGTTTTAAAAACAGTAAAATATGTTAAATTTATTATTTAAGACTTATTCCTTATTTGCCCCTACATCCGACGTTTTAAGTGCGATTTTTTTTCCTTCAGGCCTTTTCCCCAAAATCAGATTAAAAAACCTGCACTTATCACACATGTTCATAATATTTTGTAAAATTGTAATAATATGTTATCAAAATAGTCGTTATTTACCAGTTAACGGCTTCTTTGAAATATAAGAAACACTATTAACATGGGATTATTTTTCCCAATTTAGCCAGTTTTGCGAATATTTTTTTTCCTAAATGGGGTTTTTCACGATGCGAAATTCCCAAAATTCCTGTGTGGCGTTTTCCCAAAATGGAGCGGAAAAGGCCTGAGTATAGCGCAAGTTTAGTATTTACAATCTAAGGTTAGATAAAGAAAAACTGTGGCCAAAACAGAAAAATGCTAAAATATTTTTTATTTTTGAAAACATTTACAAAATAATAATAATATTAAAGCGAATATTGGTTTTTATCATATTTGCTCTAAAATAGTACTTTCTTTTCTTCGCAGGTTGTAAATAATTGTGTTTTGTTACACATTTATGACTAAACCAATTTATAAGGCAAACAAATGCTCAGTTTGACAGCCACCATTACCATGAAAACAATTGACTTATAATATTTGTTGACATTAGATAACTACCTAGAATATTTGCGATAATAACAAAAACAATAAATGTTATTAGTCAATAATTAAAGTCAAGCAGAGTAAATCATCAAGTAATTCATTGTCCATGAGCCCTAAGAAAGTTCTGTAGTAGTCATTCCCTTACCCATAAATAATTCTACCAAAGTACAATTATTATTAACAGTGATAAATTAGCCTAAATCTTTCTTAGAAATCCCACCCACTAGGCATGACAATATCTGTCATCTTGAACACAAACAATGGACAAACCACTTCAATAAAATTTACATTAACATCAAGACACTTCAAATAAATCCCTTACCAGAATTTTGAATGTTGAATATAACATGTACATGTACTTATTCATCATCACCTGTAAATAGCGGTAACCTATTTGTCGTCTGCTAAAATGTCGTCTGCTGAATTTCTAAAATTAGCCATTTCTTCGAGTTTTTTTCAAAAATACTATCAGAATTGCAAACAGTTTGGATCCTGATGAGACGCCACGTTCTGTGGCGTCTCATCTGGATCCAAACTGTTTGCAAAGGCCTTCAAAATTCGGTTCCAGCGCTTAAAGGGTTAATATTTACAGACAGTGCATACTAATTGCTAATTTTATAACCTGACATAATATCAGGATTCCTAATGCAGAAAAAGTTACTACTTTTTTTCCCTAAGTATTTGGTAAAGTTAACTCTTTCAGTGCTGGAACTGAATTTTGAAGGCCTTTGTAAACAGTTTGGATCCTGATGAGATGCCACAAAACGTGGCGTCTCATCAGGATCCAAACAGTTTGCTATTCTGATAGTATTCTTTGATTTTTTTTTTGAAGAAAATGCTAATTTTAGAAATTTAGTAGACGACAAATTTCCCAGCATGCAAAGTGTTAATACAATCTGACGGGATCAGAGTACATAATTCCCTCCTTCATTTGAGAAAGCACTAGCTGTCACATATAATATTTATAAAACCGTCTACAACATTACGCACGCACTTAAGGTTTCAACTTGTTCTTGGGTTAGTAATAGAAATAATTCATTACTTCTACTTTTTATCTTTCTTTTTCAATAACCTATATAAATATCAGACAATTTGTGCAGCCATTACAGGACTTGAACCCAGAAATGTCTAAAATGACCAAAATATTCTTCCTTTTGCCTTGAAGATGAATTTTATTCAGAAATGTATAAACAAAAAAAACCCCAACAATTCCTTTAATATATCGAGTCATGGAAAACATCTTGTTTTGCAACCCGAGTAAGCGACATCGCTTTTCCCCCCAAGGCCAAAAAATCTGACCATTAAACCTTGTCTTTGTCATCATAAAGAAACACAAACGGCTGTTCGCAGACACAATAACTACCTTGTAATAATTTCTAATAACCATACATACATCAATATCAATACCACAAGACATAACAAAGAGTAATGAATCACAGACTGAAGGTCGAGTCATTTGTTGCATATAACTATAACAAGAGCACCGCATAACAGGTGCCAACGCTCGGATGCGGGTGCAGTTTTGAATAAATGAAAACTTGTCAGATTATATATTTTTTAGGTCACAGTGACCTTGACCTTTGACCTAGTGACCCCAAAATGGGTGTGGCATGTAGAATTCATCAAGGTGCATCTACATATGAAGTTTCAAAGTTGTAGGTGAAAGCACATTGATTTTACTAGGCCAATGTTCAAAAGGTTAACAAAATGTACAGGTTTTAGCACGACGCCGGACAATGAGCTGGCTATGACAGTACCTCGGGTTTTCTCCGAAAACAGCCAAGCTAATAAAACAATACATATTTTCATTCATGTATGTTATAAGAAGAGGTCAATATGTAGAGAATTCTATCAAAACAACATGTCACGAAGAATTACATTCCCTTAAGTAAGTAGAATGGAATTATTAAAAATTGATTTCCCCTATCAATGGTTTACAAATATTTGCTAGACAATTATTTCATTTAAATAGATACATAAATAATAGAAGCAACAGTATAATTCTGATAACATCTATATCAGGCAGAAGCTTTGCCATTAGTGGGAACAATTTTACCATCCATACATATGCGCTTAAACAAAATATCAGTAAGCAAGCAAACTGCACTAAATGCTTTCAAAACTTAATGCATCAAATTGAGGCCATGAAAACCGCCTTTAATCTAGTGCGTAATCGTTCATTTAGTCAATGTTTGCACCGTCTTTCCTTTTGATACAACTCATAATTCATGAGGCTTAACATTTCTATTTCATAAACTGGTATTAAAAACCCATAAAACTGTATGACAACCCCATCCAATGGCGACAAAACTTGATAGTTATAGCTTATTGTTTGAATTAAAAGATCTCCAGTCTCAAGTGAAAAATATCTTGAGTAATGGTTTTATTTTTTGTGTCATGTAACAAACAGATTTTATCATTTACAAATCATTTACATTTCTTGAAAATATTATTATAGGGAAACCAACTGGGTTATATTTTTATATCATAAATTGTTGGATGACGAAGTATTTATAAATGCTTCTTTTGATGAAGCCTTGGTCACCATATTCATTACAATTTTTTTTTTAAATAATCAAAACAACTGCAAAAATTGTGACATTTCTTTCTTCTAATTGACTTGAATGGTCGAATATTTCGGTCAGTTAAAAACATGTTTAGTACTCGTACCCTATTTCCAATATGAACTTAAAGATTTTAAAAGAAAAAATTGTATCTTTGGTTACCAATTTAAACTATCATAACTTAAGTATCCCTTAGAGAGCTTTATAAATCTAGGCCCTCATGAACACGTACGCCAACATAACTGGAATATATTTAAACCGCTAACACATCAGGGCACATATTCACCAACCTCTTCTTAGACTTAACAATTAAGAACAGACTTAGAAACAAGAAAAAATACATCCAGTGTTAGAATATATACAGGCTACTATTGTTAACTATGTAATTAACAAAATATTCTACATGAAAAATTATAAAGACTCAAAAATAAATTCCTGAACATAATGCAATGCCAAGGCTTTTCTATAGTTTTAGACTCAAGTCTCAGAATTGTTCAGAAAATTACGGCCAAGAAGTTTTATTGTAACAGTAAATCACCTCAGATTAGGATATTCAAAATCAACTTTTGCTATTAATCATCTCAAAAAGACCATTAATTAACATCAAGTCCTTTACAAGTGGCCTGGCTGCTGAATAGCTCCCCACATAATTGTCTCATTACTGAAAATACTGTAATCTTAAAAGCTAATATTTTATACCCGACAATCAGCTGAGAGCATTTTTAAGGTCAAATCACAAAAACTCTGGTCTTAAAGTTAAGCGTTTTATCTAACAGGCTGTAAAATACATTTTAAACATTTCAACAGAACTTGGTCTGGACATCTCGGCTACAACATGGAGTCATTACAAACAATTAGAACACTAGTATGAGACGTGGTCCGGTTTTCAGTGAACAAATCATCAATAAACGTGGGCTTAAAAATCCAGCCGACAGATTGTCGTCATCATACAATGTAAACTAATGTAAAAATCTTGTAAACATTTATGGCTCTTGTCACTGGCAAGGGAAGAACATGCTGACGCTGTTATGCAACATGCTCTGATTACATGCTCAGCCGATTCACTAGATATTAGTGCTACATTATGAACGTAATATTCTCTCTCTCGAGACTTTGGAACATGGGTTTTGCTGTTCTGAGACACAACGGGCCAAGACGGAATGGTTGTTTTGAAGTAAACAAGTCACGGTTAAGCAATATTAGGTCTTTTGCAGTTGTTTTGACAGGCCTTTGTTTGAAAATGACAACAAAAATCAACTGTCAGCAACTGGCTATATAATTTCAGAATATGATCACACTAATGATTTACTGTTTCCAACCATTAAATGAGCCTTGTTCTGAGAAAACTGGGCTTTATGCTTTTACGTAAAGTGGCATCCCAGATTAGCCTGTGCAGTGTGCACAGGCTAATCAGGGACGACATTTTCCACCTAAACTTGATTTTCGGCAAAAAAGGACTCTCTTGAAACTAAGAATGCCATTAAAGCGGAAAGTGTCGTCCCAGATTAGCATGTGCGGACTGCACAGGCTAATCTGGGACGACAAAATTCTATGCCAAAAAAGGAAAGGAAGGCAATTGTTTTTAGATTTCTTGGTAAATGAAAAGAGGTTTGGAAAAAAATTAGCGTAAGGACAATCATCTTTTTTTCTGCATTCTTCCACTGCAAATTATAAGCTACAATAATATAATTACAGTGAGTCTAGGGACTGCATATGAATACCCTTCCCCGGTGATATTGGAATGTACACACGATCTTGGACAACGGTGATATTCTGCATGGCTGGATTACCTCCGGTTAAGTGCTGGTTAATCAGTTAATCCAACCTGTCTACAAAGTTCATTTGAAACTAAGATAGGCAAATGTCACCTTACTTATAATGGCCATATAATGTAGTGACTCACAGAGCACAACTTGTGGATTACATCATATTAAAAATATTGCTCTGTTGTATTTTTCACTTATGACGAAAGACAAACTGTTCAATACTGGAATCAATCAATAAATATTTGAATTCATATCATCTATAATATGTTTCTAAAAATTAAAAACTACCGCCTATATGTATGAGTTAGGTTTTATATGCTGTAAAATTAATTACATAAGTTAACTATCAAATTATTTACATATCATATATTTTATCAGTATTAACTAGAAATATGCTCTTAAAAGTTTGTGTATGTACCATTAAATCTGACACATGGCATGTGAAATCAAGTTTGAACATAACAAACTAAGCAAAAGTCTTGATTTCACATATATTCATATACTAAATACTAAAATAATAGGTATTACACAATATTTCCACACAAATAAAAACATAATATAGCCATTCTTACAACCTATAAAAGTTACAATTCATGTCTGTAAAGTGTTTCCCCAGATTAGCCTGTGTAAACTGCACAGGCTAATCTGGGATAACACTAATAACACACATGTATTAAGCCCTGTTTTCCCAGAGCAAACCTCATATCCAAAGTTAGCCCTTTGCATGCTGGGAAATTTGTCGTCTGCTAAAATGTTGTCTGCTAAATTTCTAAAATTAGCATTTTCTTCTATTGTTTTCAAAGAATTCTATCAGAATAGCAAACAGTTTGGATCCTGATGAGACGCCACGTTCTGTGGCGTCTCAAGTGGATCCAAACTGTTTGCACAGGCCTTCAAAATTTGGTTCCTGCACTGAAAGAGTTAAAGTAAGTAATGGACTGACAGAACAAATCAATAAACATACATTCACAAAGCAGACAAGTAATTCAATGACAGTTGAGAAAAGTGACCAACCTAAATCACTCTGAGAAACTATTTCTTGTAAGTAACAAAAGCCTTTTTTGCTCCATGGCCAATTCCCCAAATGGTCTACCAATATAATTGGTTGGAGTGTAATTCAGAGATGAACTGTAAGCTCTCCAACAGTGGCCAACAATGTAAGAATAGGCATCGCAATTCTACTAAATTGTTTGTTTGCCTCAAATGGATTAGCCAGAAGGGCAACACTCTCAACTTTGTCTGAGATGCCATGGTATTTCAGTAATAGTTCATGGTATTTCTATGGTATTTCAATGGTATTATGCCACAGCTAGTGGCTAGCTAGAGCTGTAGGTTTCCTGTTGAGAAATTCATTATTCAGTTGGTGATTGAATGGGAGATCTGCCTAATGGATTTGTTTCTCATATTTAAATGTATTATGAGTGCATTTAGCGGACATTTACAAACATAGATATGATAAATTGAGTAAGACGTTCAGCATTAAGTCAGTTGTAGCTATTTTTTGTCTTCCTTTACAAATAATTAAATGTAACAAATGACAAATGGCTTTTACTTTGAAATCTGATTTTTATGAATTTTATAGCAAAACGTAGTCTCATTAAGAACTTGAATCAGTAATGGTACCACTCTCAGCATTTAAAATGTTTACATCTAAACAGACTGAAATATAAACAGAGTTTCCACTTGTTGAATATACAAGAAAGAAGAAAAGAGCTTTGCTTTGGGAAAATGGTGCTTAATACATGTGCTTGAAGCGTTGTGCCTGTGCAGACTGCACATGCTAATTGTGGACTACAATTTCTGCTTTTATGGAATTTTTACGGTAAAAAGAAGTCTCTTCTAAACAAAAATCTATTCCAGACAGAAAGTGTTTTCCCTAGGCTAATCTGGGATGACACTTAACCCTTTCAGTGCGGGAACCGAATTTTAAAGGCCTTTGCAAACAGGTTGGATCCAGATGAGACGCCACAGAACGTGGCGTCTCATCAGGATCCAAACTGTTTGCTATTCTGATAGTATTCTTTGAAAAAAAATCAAACAAAATGCTAATTTTAGAAATTCAGCAGACGACATTTTAGCAGACGACAAATTTCCCAGCATGCAAAGGGTTAATGCACATGTATTAAGTCCTGTTTTCCCAGAATGAGGGTAATATCGGCACCATTAAAGTAAGAATGGACTGCCAGGACAAATCAGTGAACATACATTCACAAAACAGACAAGTAAGTCAATGCTGATTGATACAATTGTCCAATATAAATCTCTCTGAGAAACCAGTTTTTGCAGAAAAGGCCTTTTTTTGCTCCACTGCCATTTATTCCCTAAATGGTCTACCGATATAATTGGTTGGAGGTAATTCAGTGTAATTCAGACATGAATTGTGAGCACTCCAACAATGGTCAACAATTTCAGAATAGGCATCTCACTCCTACTAAATTGTTTGTTTGCCTCAACTGGATTAGCCGACAGGATAACACTCTCTTAATTGTGTCTCAGATGAAGTGGTATTTCAGTAGGTAGTTCATGGTATTTCTATGGTATTTTTATGGTATTATGACACAGCTTGTGGGCTAGCTAGAGCTGTAGGTTTCCTGTTCAGATATTCATTACTGAGTTGGTGATTGAATGGGAGATCTGCCTAATGGATTTGTTTCTCATATTTAAATGTATTGCAAGTGCACTTTGGGGACATTTACAAACATTGATATGATAAATTGAGTAAGACGTTCAGTGTTAAGTCTGTGAAAAAAAGAAGTGTAAGTCTGTTGTAGGGTTTTAATGTTTTCCTTTACAAACATACAGAAATCTTACAAATGACAAATGGATTTCCCTTTAAAATCTGGTTTTAATGAATTTGACAGCAGAAGTAAAGCTTCATCAAAAACTTATGTAGGGAATGGTAACACTCCTAGCTTTTAAAATGTTTACATTTAAACAGACTGAAATATAAACAGAGTTTCCACTTTTTGAATAAACAAGCATGAAGTTAATGAGACCCCCGCTGGGAAAATACGGAATAATGCATGTGGATAAGGTTTAGTCCCAGATTAGCCTGTTCAGTGTGCACAGGCTAGTCATGGATGGCACATTCTGCTTTTACAGAAATTTTGCACTTAAAATAAGTATCTTCTTGGGGGAAAGCTGTTAACCCATTTATGCCTAGCGTCTAGAAAAAAGGACTTTGCAAACGGCGTAGACCCAGATGAGACGCCGCATGATGCGGCGTCTCATCAGGGTCTGCGCTGTTTGCTTAAAGGAATTTCTATAAGAAATATTCTAAATATAGAAATAAGTGTACTAGAAATCCGTAACTTTGGAAATAAATTGATCCAATTTAGAAGGATGGGAGAGTCCACTAGGCATGAAGCTGTTAAGGTGAAAAGTGTTGTCCCTGGTTAGCGTGGGCTGACTTCATTGGCTTATCTGAAACGACACGCTTTGCACAGATGCATTAAACCCCATTTTCCCAGACTGCAGATAAATCAATGCTCTCACACAGAAGTACTGCCCGTCAAGTTCAAGTTTAAAGTTTGTTTTTCTCTTTCCATATATCTTTGATAAGGCCCAGGTAACTGTATCAAGAGGAAATTGTAAGTCAGTTAGGGGGGAACTCAGTTGATTCTGACTGATCATTGTAAAACTGGATTACCAGTGATCTATCACTCCTTAGTTTGAGATTAACTTGTGACAGAGGTATAAAATTATAGCAGTTTTTCTGCTTCAGTGTTTTTTTGCTGTCATCATAAAAAAAAATATATTAATATGCTTTTCCCCACTTTTTCTCTAAGTGGTCTCGGTGAATTTGTTCTTTTCTTACCTTAGGTATGGCATATTTTTACATAAAACATTTTAATTTTTCAACAAATACCTTTTACTGAAATTATGCTCATCTGGCAATAATTCAACAAAGCAAATCTTTATTAGTAGAAAAATGTCCATATTATGAACACGGCCCTAATCGCTCTCCAATTATTTGACCGCAATAAAGTCTGCTGAAACTATAGCTGATTCTGTTAGGTCTGTAACAGCGTAAGGAACACAATAGATGTTTAGTATCCAGATCAACAAAAGGCCATTTTGCCCATAGAGCTTAGTTAGATTGTGATTAACAACAATTGACTTTCTATCCGAAATTGGTAAGTCTGTAAACGAACAATCTAATGTTTTTCCTTTGGATTGTCTGAGTCAATTTGTCAGAGAAATCAAGTATGGATAATCACATACTTGTTAAGATTAGTTCGGATTAGTACCATGCCACATTGCACTGAAATTAAATTTAAATGACACTGCACTAACCTTTAAATGAATTCAATTTACAAAAATTCATAGACACAAAATCATAATAAAATTGATGCAAAATATTAAGTTGGAGGCAAAATAAACGAACAATATTTATGTCACAACAATGTTTATGGTAAAGTGTGGTTTATTCTGATAATTATTGCTTGCAGGCAAAGTTACAACAGTTGTGTGATGCACCTTCAAAATTTTGATTTTATTTTTTATGAATGTGTCAAGTCGCTTGCATTGTCATTTTTCAGTCACAATAAATATAGGTTTTACCCTCCCCCCTTTCGTGTGCTCTTGAAATGAAGCTGCCCAGTCTGTTTGAATAATAGACAGCAAGATTTCAAATCCAGATAATTCAAATGATGTCCATCCTTAACCTTTTGATCCAGCTTAAGATAAAATTATTGTGACACGGAACAGAAATGACCTGTCAAAAGATATTAATATCCTCAGCTTTAAGGTTTTATATGGCGGGTATAATGGTACTTATAATTAATGGCCAAAATTAAGTTAATTTCAAAACATTTCCCCCATTATTAAATAGACTCAAATTCCTCAGGGTTGAATGTTATCTAGAAAAATATCATGGTTGAATCTTAAATGCTTGCTACAACTAGAAAGGAATAGAAAGGACAACTATTTCATACAAGTCAAGGCAGAATTCGGAATCGCATTAATGTAAACTAGGATAAAATCCCTGCTTTGAAATGCTTAAACATCTAATGACAAGCTGTAAAATGCAGCGCTTTATCTTCAGTGTTTATCTATACAACTCTATCAAAGCCATTAACAAACCTTTTTCTGTATGTTTTCAGATAAAGATTTCAACATAAGGGATCCGGAAAGCTAACAACGCAGCCATCAAAGAAAGGAGAGGTCCACAACGCATGCACAGACGAAAAATACAGAAGAAAAAAAACAAGACTTCAAATCACAGAAACATGTCTTGTAGACACCAAGTCATCAAAATACTCTGGAATTCATGCCACAGTTGAATTAAGCGTGATAAGATACCTCTGCCACAAACATTCTAGCTATGAAATACCCAGACAAGGGAATCACAACAGAGTAGAAAATAATATATCCCCGTAACAAGAGGATGTCCAGACTTAGTGCCAAAATAAGTCTGCAGTAAGATTATTACCCCAGTGTAAAGACCGATAAACATCTTCGGAAAAAGTGCAAAGCTTCGGATGATCACAATGTGTCATGCATTCTCTGACAATAATTGGGGCGAATGAAACTGGCACAGTGAGATTTGCAGGTCAGCGACAAAAAATAAATGATAAATTAAATATTATAACTTCAAGGACCACCTGCACTGAATGTTGAATATAATGGGATTATTGATATAACTTCATGGATCACCTGCATTTTTAAATAATATACTTTGCAATTGTGGAGGTACTCAGGTCAAGTGCTAATTGTGACTGGTGATAAAAAACAACAACTAGTAACAAGGAACAAAGTTCTAAATGCTACCTTATTATACATTGAAGTATCAGACTGCCTGTCTGCAGCGACCACTGGTTATTATTATAATTTGACATATCTCCGTGCCTATAAATCAGTCATATCTGCATATAAATTAATATTTAAAATTCGTGACTAGACAGGGCATTCACCTCAGTTACAATGTTTTCAAGGTCGATTGGTACAGTTTAAGAACTGAGAACTCATTACAACAGCAATCTCATGCCTTAGAAAGCAAATGTAGATTTTCTCTTGTGTATCCACATTTTACGGAATCTTCAATGCACAAAATATGGTCATCACAAGGCTGGGCAATGGGGAATCGTGACCAAATGCGCGTAAAAAAGTCGCTGTTCCGGAATGCGAGAATGAAAAGATTTACTCCAGGGAGTGCCACCAATTATCCCGATCCTTCGAAACCTCCTGATGGTGAAATACACAGTACGGGAGAGGGATCGAAACGTGTTAAAACGTCGCAGTCTTTTGAAAGTTTGTTTGACAGTGAATCACTCAGTGATATTATGGTGAACGTAAATAATGGGCAATACGTGTTCAGCGCTCACAAAATGATCCTCGGCTTGAAAAGTGACGTGCTGGCAGACGAGTTAAATCACCTGACACCGGCATCATCTGAATCGGAACGCCCGGTGTTGTATTTGCATGAACCTCCTGAATGCGCGCAGGTGTTCTGTCGCTTTCTGTACTTCATATACAGCGGAACAGTGTGGCTGCACAGAGATTACGTTATCGCCTTACAGAGACTGGCTCAGAAATTTGACGTACAACCCCTTGTACTTCACTGTGATAACTTTATAACACAAATTCTGGGCAACACTTTGGCAGGCTGTGACATCCCGTCGCGAGGTTTTCCCGTTACTACCGTGTGTCAACTGTACGAGGATCGTAGCCAGTCCTCTGAGGTGAAAGACCTCGCTTTCAAAGTGCTGTGCCTGTGTTTTAGTGACCTTGTTCAGACAGAGTGCTGGCCTCTGTGTTCGTGGCAACTAGTCTGTGACTTGCTCAAGAACGACTACTGTCAGGCGGAGGAAAATGTAATCCTGACGTCTGCAACGGACTGGATGAAGAAAAACAGCCTGAACGATAAGGCGCGGATAGAGGATATTTTGATAAACATCAAGTACCCCCTGCTGCATAAAAAAGTGCTTTACATGATGCAGAAGAATGGTGCGTTTAAAAACTTTCCGCGTGTTCAAGAGCTTTTGAATAACGCTGTCAAATATCACTGTTTTAAAGATATACCCGAGGCCCAAGGTGACTTTGTTGGGCCTCAATTTACACCAAGGAGAAGACTTCCTGCGTTTGTGACAAGTGAGAACAATAATTACGCTGTTGAGGCTAGCCCAACTTCAATGCGTTATTCGGATACGTCAAGCCGTGAGGATGTGTCATCATACATGAGCAGAGCGGAACTTACGATCGTTAACAACAGTGTGGACACAAATGATAACGATACCCAAACCAGTGTTCAGACATTCTTCCTGAATAAGCCTCCTAGATAGTGTTCAATTTTCAAAAAAATGTTATTCAGTGCTAATTGTTGAATTGTTTGCAATCTTAAAGTTTGACAAGATTGGATTCTTCAAATATGACAGGATTTAACCTTTACCACTTTGATACGTATTTATAAACATTTGTTGTCCCTTAGAAAGTAAAATTTAATTTAAGACCTTTCTTACTAAGTTCAAGTTTTAAAGGCTTCAATTCCAACCCTTAGTTACTGATGAGCAGCAAACAGCATAAAACCTGAACATACTGCAAGTTACTCGCAGGCTGTTCTGGTTTTATGCTGTTTGCAAAATCCATTATAACTTTGATTCTTTTTGCAACCCCAAAAATGCAGTGTTTTACACAAGCATATACAGACAGGGCATGAACATTTTGCAAGTGCTTATTTAGGCAAAGTTTAACTTTGATCAAATATAAATTTCATCAATAATAAACATTGTCAGTTTTATATCTGTATAAAGTTTAAAACTATTTTTAGTAATAATAATAATAACTGCTAAATTTTTATTTTATCAGAGATAGTTTTAAAGACCTCAGTATGACATCAATGTGCATACTTGACAACACTATATAATGGATGTTTACGTTTTGTTTTTGAAAAGCTGTGTGCTTTAAGTTCATTTCAACTAATCGTTCAGTTGTGTATTTGATTCAGTCAATGGTTACAAATTGTCTGGTCATGTTCTTGGCAATGTTTGATGCATAATATTAGGCTAAGTCATATGTGCTAAATAAATACATATTACATTTTCTACCACTCAACGCCAGAATACCTGTATTTACTACAAAAACAACAAAACATTTCTTATGCCATGTTATAACTTCGTATAATAGAATATCAAATAGAAAGGAACAATACATTCATTTCATCATTTAGTTATTGGCATCATGACAACTATTATGATGACGGTTGATTTGTCTTTATCAAAGCTCATATGTTACATGTTTTCTCATTGGTCAGCATTTTATAATGAGATAATAATTGAAATTGAATAATTTCATCGTTGTGGGGGCCATTACATATTATACTGCATTGAACAGTGACTGCATAGTTCTTCAACCAAGTTCAAACTTTAACCTTGAACCTGGAATACATGCTAATGTTGTTGCTTTTAAATATTATGACTTTGTTTTGTAAAAAATAAAGAATAACTCTCATATCCATGTTGTTTGTATCCATTTTAAAGAAAAAACAAAAAGCCTTCAAAATTAGAGATAGTCCAAGAGCTTTAGCCTTAAACACTGTATTAATATAAAACTCACATGACCTGTAACTCCTATCATTGACAAGCACATAAAAGATCCATGGAAAGCCAAATTCAAAATGATTTAGTTTTCTTTACCCATGTCAGCCTCACTGTAAGAAAACCCAGAGCTTAATGCCTGCGTGTAAAGTGTTGTCCTAGATTAGCCTGTGCAGTCTGTACAGGCTAATCAGAGACTACACTATGCCTTAACTGAATTTTGATAAGAAGAAACTCACTTTTAACAAAAAATATCATAACACCTGAAAACAGTTACCCTGACAAGCAGACTGCACAAGCTAATAAGGGACAACACTTAACTCTGCCAGTGCTGGAACCAAATTTGAAGGCCTTTGCAAACAGTTTGGATCCAGATGAGACGCCACACAACGTGGCGTCTCATCAGGATCCAAACTGTTTGCTATTTTGATAGTATTCTTTGAAAAAAATCGAAGAAAATGCTAGTTTTAGAAATTCAGCAGAAGACATTTTAGCAGACGACAAATTTCCCAGCATGCAAAGGGTTAATGCACATGCATTGAGCCCAGTATTTCCAGAACCAGGCTCGTTTGCTAATTTGCCTCTGTGTGTGCTAAGGGATGCTATCAGAAAATGGGGCATGTCAAGAATATGCATGTTGTAAATTGCATACAATAACACTCAAAACAACGCGGTGATGTGAATAATGACACTTGTTGTATTAGACAGACTGCACATTTGATCGTATTTTTTCATGCAAAAAAAATCATGTCCTCTGGCCACTGCAGTTTTTTTGTAACTGTTCGCTAAATTATGCACAGGGATGCTACAGCATGCTACACGCTACAGTTGATTGATCGTCTGTAAATTGTCAGCTGCAATTAATAAACAAAGGCCGATAATTAATTGTGATTGGTCCTCATATTGCACCAGAGAGACCAGCCTTTCCATTACAACATTATCAAATCATCCCATGTTTAATTGATGAACATGAATATCATCAAACCAGGCAGCTTACGCAAATGAGGGAAAATTAATTTTCATCCCTGACTATACTGATTCTTGAAGAGATCTTGAAGAAAAGTATTTGTTGTTAACAACAACCAAGCTTTCCAAGGCCTTGTTGCTTCCACAAATGTCTTTGGAGCCCAAGAATGAAGCTTAAAAACTGTAGTATAAAAGTATGAAATAGCTGTTTGAGATGAAATGTCACACTTGCAAATAATGCAATTTTGAAGTAACAAAAATCAAATAAAACAAAATTTCTTTTGAAAGAACAAAATGCATTTTGGACCAGAATAATATGCAACAAGGCATGAAGGGCATATTTTCAACAACCGATGAATAGTCCAAACTAAGACATGCACACTGTGCATAAATCGCTATCAATTTCCATACATTTATGGGGTAATTTGATACAGAACTCCTATTAACGGGACAGACTATTTTACATGTATTGAATAAATATGAAGAAAAAATATTACTGATTGATATTTATAACAGTTAACCCTGCAGAGCTCTAGAATTTGCAATTCAGGATTCTTTTTCTGAATAATATAATGGCAAACAAATATTCCCCCATTTTCGTTGTAAAGACGGAAAATATTTCAAGAGGATACCGAGCGGGAATAATTCTTGATTTCCAGAAACTCAAACTTCTGGTAATGACAAAGAAATCACATCATTTGTATTCCAGTTCAATATTAAATGAGTGTGAAACCGGCATGTAGCAGACACAAATTGTTTGTTACCAATCATGATGCCAGATTCATTTCCATCTTGAGTCAGCTTGAGTAATTGAAAGTTGACTTATATTGCTAACAAGTGCTACATTCATTCTGAACAAGGCAGTGGTCCTGTTTTTGCTTTTCTATCATGAGCAAAGTTTTTAAGTGTTTTTTTTTTCAATTTGAAATTCCCTCTCTAATGCCATTGAAACTTTTAAGTGCTTTAATTTATTTGCCTTCAAATATATCGAGGGACTGAGATGCATTTGTCACTGTAGCGAACCAAAAACAAACTAAAATATGAACAATTACAATGCTGTTTTACTCAATGCAGCATCAAGCAGGCGGAATAAAATTTCCAGGAATTCCATTAGCAGCAATCGATAGTAGCAAACAACCTTCCATTGAAGTGCTCAATTCCAACATCTATAAAGGTGTTAACAAGCGCCTATATGAGGTCTTTTCAAATAAGCACTTGATTACTAGTGTCAATTATTCATCAATTGGAATTCTTTCACAATCCCTATAAGTGTTGTAATGTGTCAATTATTCATCAATTGGAATTCTTCCACAATCCCTAGAAGTGTTGTAATATCAATATACTTGCCAATGTAAGCAGCTAAAAAGGTATCGACTGTTTAATCATCAATTGTGTATTTATTGGGTCGAAGCATCAGCACTTGCTAGCTACATCATTTGGGTCACAAGGATGTGCTGGGTACATTTGTGAAACATGCTAAAGTAGGCAACCATTTTCATTGCATATTATCACTGTGTATTATGTTTAACAAGCAAATTCGTAGAATTGATATCCCCGCCAATGTACTTCTGGACACAAATATTTCTGGATGAATGGACAATGCCAGCATCATCCGCTTATCCATTTATATACTCATACCAAGTTTCAATGAAATCTGTCAAAGCACTTCCAAGATATGGCTCCAGACACACAAAAAAGCATTTTTTCAATATACAAAGGGCCATAACTCCGTTATTATCCAATGGTGTACAATTCCATTTGACGTGAATCATTCTCTATTCCATATATAAACTCATACAAAGTTTCAATGAAATCCACAAAAGCACTTCCAAGATATGGCTCCGGACACAAAAAAAGCATTTTTTCAAAATACAAATGGCCATAAATCCGTTATTAACAGCTGGTGTACAATGCCATTTTGCATGCATCATCCTCTTATCCATATATATAGTCATACTAAGTTTCAATGAAATCCACCAAAGCACTTCCAAGATATGGCTCCGGACACAAAAGTGCCCGACGGATGGACGTACGGACGGGAAGACGGACGGACAACGCCAAAACAATATCCCTCCGCCTATGGCACTGGGGATAACAAACTTGATTTGTTGTATAAATATCTATGATGAAAACAGGCTAACACAGGCTAACATTAAAACATTTGAGCCTTGCTCTGGGACAACGGAGTTTATGTGTGTAAAGTGCACAGGCTATGTGTGTAAAGTGCACAGGCTAATGAGGGACAACATTTTCCACTTTAATGGCATTTTTCATTTGAAGAAGGTCCCTGCAAATCCAATTTAAGCAAATTTCAAGTGTTTTTCCTAATTAGACTTTGCGGACCGCACAGGCTAATCTGGGACAACACTCTACACATATGCATTTAGCCCGATTTTCCCATCGCGGGACTCATTTTGTTACTTATTACAGGCTATTGATATGGTCACTTTCCAAGATAGTGAAATACATATTATAAATGTTCATATGAAACACTAGCATTTTAAAAGCTTTTCAGGGTTCCTAATGGTAATATTGCAACAATGTTGCACACATCTGAAGTCATCTGAAATCCAGTAACTTAAGCTTTGTAAATAACTGTTCATATTTTTCTGATACATGAACAGAAAAGACACTTTGGTAGAAAACTTTAATAATAATAGTATTCGACAGCAACCTGTGTAGCCAGTCAGCCTGGTTCAAAATTAATTAAATAAGCAACAGGACACTTGCGCAAAATCGCTTTGCAGCAAATCTGATCACATATTATACTATATATAACAATAAACAGGGATGATGAAAAGATTACTGTAAACATACCCTTAATGTGTTTAAAATTGCAAACAATGTTAGGACTAAAACACCATTCAACTGCCTGTCGACGGCAGATTATTACGTGGGTGCATTACCGTGGTAACAATGAACAATTAGATTATGCACATGCTGAGAAGTGATCATTAAATAAGCCAACACACAAACATAGCAGAGCAAGAAAACTGAACCTGGATTGGTGTTTGGTATAACAACAGTATAGTAGCCGAAAATGACCAGATCCATTACTATCTGTGCAGCAATAACTAAACAAGGGCACTGCATAACAGATGCCATGCTCGGCTGCTGGTGCAGTTTTAAATAAATGAAAGCTTGCCAGAATAATTTTTTTTTTAGAGATCACAGTGACATTGACCTTTGACCTAGTGACTCCAAAATGGGTGTGGTGTGTAGAAATCATCAAGGTGCATCTACATATAAAATTTCAAAGTTGTAGGTGGGAGCACTTTAATTTTAGAGCCATTGTGTTAAAGCGGGTATATACGATTTTTATATGTGCTGAATTGTAAAATATTGATACAAATATGTTATAATAACACACAATATGCAAGAAAAATGATACATTTAAGACGAATTTCATCAAATATAGCAAATACAAATTAGGGCCCTGAGCCGATTGTGACAAAGATAATTCGTAATTATTTTCCTACAATAACCGATGCATTCGTCTTTTTAGTAAGTGTTTGTGTGTCGTATGAATCGATATCGCTGCAGGAATTTCAAATGAACCGTTAAACTAAATTTAGATTCACATCGTACATGCATGATATACATGCTGGCGAATTCGGCTGTACAGCCTTTTTCGATTTCAGATTTAAATATCTGGCTTATTTAGCATTTTTCGACACATGTTCTTCTTAACTTTTATTTTAGTTCATATTGAAATATATGTATAATAAGTTTTTACACATTTTATATTAATAAATAAATATTTGACAAGATCGTATATACCCGCTTTAAGGATTTAGCACAACAACGGCGGATGTCGATGGCGGATGTCGGAAGGCGGACAACAAGCTGGCTATGACAATACCTAGGGTTTTCTCCAAAAACAGCCGAGCTAAAAACATACAAAGTACATACATTAAAAATCAAATTTAAACTCATCAGATTTCTTTGCCCATTTGCTGATTTGGCTGTTAATAGCTTGCTAAAGGATGATACTGGAAATTAATGGTGAATGCTAATCTATGCAGAAGTCAACTTCATACTAAAACACTAAATAAAACCAAGGTGATCCAAATACCAGTAATCAAAACTGTAATAGCATTGTTACTGCACATTTGAACATTTTGTTTCATGCCAACAGCATCATCATGCCCCCTAGCCACCTAATTTTTAAGGCCTTTGAAAACAGTTTGGATCCAGATGTGACACCACAGAACATGGCGTCTCATCAGGATCCAAGCTGTTTGCTATGCTGATAGTATTCTTTGAAAAAAAAATGAAGAAAATGCTAATTTCAGAAATTCAGCAAACGACATTTTAGCAAACGACAAATTTCCCAGCATGCAATTAAGTATATCTGGTTGCTCCATTGAGCATAGAGACGCTACACATGCTAGATGTTTATGTTGATTGATCGGCTGTAAATTGTCAGCTGCAATGAATGAACGAACACCAATAATTAATTGCCATTGGTCCTCATATCGCACCAGAAAGCTGAGCCTTTCCATTACGAAATCATCAAATCATCCCATCTATAATTGATGAACTTGAGCGCCATAAATCCAGGCGGCATACGCAAATGAGGAACAATTTACTTCCACTCTGACGACTGCAAATTCCTAGAGAGGTCTTGCAGTAAGGTATTTGTTGACAATAACAAAGATTTTTAAGCCCTTGTTGCTAATACAAAGGTCTTAGAAGCCCCTTGTTGAAAATAATGAAGCTTAAACAAATGACCTGTCACTAATTATCAAGGGGGACTGTCCTGAAAAGTCTTCATTATATTATGGAGCTGCATATTTTCAAAATGTGCATCTTGAAGGCGTTTCATGGCATTGTTTTAAGTTCACTAACATACTGTCGACCATTGATCGAAAAGCAGAAATACAAAAGTGCTGCGCTCTGGAAAAATGTGGTTTAATGCATGTGATTAAAGTGTCACCCTGGATAAACCTGTGGAGTAAACTGGAGTTTCACTCAGAAGAAACTTTTTATAAACCAAAAATATCAATAAAGCAGAAAGTGACAGGTATGTTTTCAAGGTTGAAACAACTATTATTTCCAACATCTAGTCAGCAACATAGTTCAAACTGAGCAATGCAAAGTGTGCATAAATTGCTATCAATTTCCATACATTTATGGAAAACAGGGCTCCTTAAGGTATAGGACAAACTACTTTGCATGTATTGAATAAAATATGACAAACAATATTACTGATCCCTATTGATTGCAGTAAACCCTTCAGACCTCTACAATGTTCAAGCCATGTTTTGTCTTCTGAATAAGGTAATGGCAAACATAACTATGACAAACAATATTACTGATCCATATTTACTGCAGTAAACCCTTCAGAGCTCAACAATTTTCAAGAAATATTTTGTCTCATTAATAGGATAAGTTGGCCAACAATATTTCCTCAATTCATTGTTAGTCAGAAATTTTTTCAAAGAGTTGACTTCCTCAATAATACAGAGTGAGAATATTTCTTGAATTTATGCAATTTCTGGTAGTGCCAAAGAAATCACATCATTTGCATTCCTGTGCAGTATTAAACGAGCCTGAAACTGGCATATAGCACGACACAAACAACATGTTACCAATCATGATGCCAGATTCATTTCCGTCTTAAGTCACCAGTCAAGTAATAAGACGCTGATTAAATTGCTAACAAGGGTGACAATCGTTCTGAAAAAAATCTGTTTTCTCTGCAATATCATGAGCAAATTGTTTTTTTATTTCAATTTGATATTCCCTTTTTAAGGACATTGCTTCTTTTAAGTGCTGTAATTCATTTGCCTTTGAATTGACAGACTAAAATCGCATTTGTCTCCATAGCGAACACAAAACAAACTAAATGAATGACTACAATGCCGTCTTACTAAATGCAGCATCAAGCAAGCAGAGCAAATTGTTCAGCAATTCCATATTAAGAAGCCATTGATGGTCGCAAACAACCTCCTATTGAAGAGCTCAATTCCAAAATCTACAAAGGCACTAACAAGCACCTATAACAGGTCTATTCAAACAGCACCAGATTACTGTCATCAATTATATATCAATTGCATTTCCTGCACAATCCCTAGAAGTGTTGTATAATCAACACTGAACAAAAAAAGCTACAAAAAAGCTGCAAAACAGGCAATGCAAAAAGGTATAGAATGTTAAGTCATCAATTATGTATTTTTTAGAAAGCATCAGCACTTGCTGGCTACAGAATGGGGGTCACAAGTGTATTGTATTTTACAAATTTGATTTCAAAAATATGTGATGATTGCAGGCTATCATTATGATATTTTAGCCTTAAAGTGTGAAAACAGGTCATAATTTGCGTAAAGTGTCCACCCAGATTAGCCAGTGCAGTCTGCACAGTCTGTTATGAAGGAAAGAATAGTAGCCGATCAACTGTGTGGACTGCACAGGCTAATCTGGGACCACACTTTACTCACACGCATTAGTAGCCGATCAACTGTGTGGACTGCACAGGCTAATCTGGGACCACACTTTACTCACACGCATTAGTAGCCGATCAACTGTTTGGACTGCACAGGCTAATCTGGGACCACACTTTACTCACACGCATTAGTAGCCAATCAACTGTGTGGACTGCACAGGTTAATCTGGGACCACACTTTACTCACACGCATTAGTAGCCGATCAACTGTGTGGACTGCACAGGCTAATCTGGGACCACACTTTACGCACATGCATTAGTAGCCGATCAACTGTGTGGACTGCACAGGCTAATCTGGGACCACACTTTACTCACACGCATTAGTAGCCGATCAACTGTATGGACTGCACAGGCTAATCTGGGACCACACTTTACTCACACGCATGAGTAGCTGATCAACTGTGTGGACTGCACAGGCTAATCTGGGACCACACTTTACTCACATGCATTAGTAGCCGATCAACTGTGTGGACTTCACAGGCTAATCTGGGACCACACTTTACTCACACGCATTAGTAGCCGATCAACTATGTGGACTGCACAGGCTGATCTGGGACCACACTTTACTCACACGCATAAGTAGCCGATCAACTGTGTGGACTGCACAGGTTAATCTGGGACCACACTTTACTCACACGCATTAGTAGCCAATCAACTGTGTGGACAGCACAGGTTAATCTGGGACCACACTTTACTCACACGCATTAGTAGCCGATCAACTGTGTGGACTGCACAGGCTAATCTGGGACCACACTTTACTCACACGCATTAGTAGCCGATCAACTGTGTGGACTGCACAGGCTAATCTGGGACCACACTTTACTCACACGCATTAGTAGCCGATCAACTGTGTGGACTGCACAGGCTAATCTGGGACCACACTTTACTCACACGCATTAAGCCCCATTTTCCCAGAGTGAATTTCTTAATTTAGCATTTTCTTTGATTTTTTTCAAAGAATACTATCAGAATAGCAAACAGTTTGGATCCTGATGAGATGCCACGTTCTGTGGCGTCTCATCTGGATCCAAACTGTTTGCAAAGGTCTTCAAAATCCGGTTCCAGCACTGGAAGAGATAACGTTCATCAAAAAAATCACTCGTGATTTAATTCCTACGCATATATACTCCTTACTGTGGGTTATTCAACAACAAACCATGATAGAAAAATATTATTTCTTAATTAAAAGAAAGTCTCTTCTAAGTAAAGATCCAGTAAAGACATGGGCCAAATCTCTTTGCAGCATTAATCTGATCCCTAATTTATAATACGTATAAACGGGTTTAATGAAAAATTACCATAAAAAATAAACTCAATATGTTTTAAATTGCAAAAAATGTAGGGACTAATACACAAGTTGACTACCTGTCTACGGCAGATTATTACGTGGGTATATTACCGTGGTAACAACAACCTTTGAGATTATGCACACGCTGACAAGTAATTATCACATTAGCCAACACACAAATAGCAGAGCCAGAAAACTGAGACTGAATTTTAATGTTGTGTTTGATTTAGTATCCGAAAAATTACCAGAAACATTACTATCTGGGTGGCAATTAGGTGAGTGGAGCCCATTTGATCTTTTAACCAATGAAGATTTTTTTGGTGAATACTTATAATACTGGGAGACAGATCATTAAACTTTAATATAAGCAATATTTTATAAATTCGCAAATATAAGGGTTGGCTTAACCGATTTTAATAAATGAAACTGTAATAAAAGGACACAGTTTTTCCACACCCAATGATATTTTTTCTGAAGCAACAAAGGTGACCATTCATCTAAAAATCTAGCTGGGACAAAGTTTAAGTACCTGAATATACTTTTACTTGGCATACATAGCTATGCATACAAAATACCTGGCCTTTCTTCTTTGGTGATCACAGTAAAATCCACCAGAACAAATCCTGTTAATTCAAAGTACAATTTGTCCTATTACACTAATAATATTTTATAATTAAGATTTACATTGTATACATCAATTATAATAATATATTGCTAATTGTTAAAGTTTAAATACAAATTTGTTTCCACATAGTTCTACTGGCTGAACTGATGGATCTGTTAAGTAACACTTATTTACATTATTTTTTGCGACCTCAATAACATACTTCCTTATTTCCTAGTGGAATCTTTTAATTAGAATCAAACTTGTTGGTTGGTGTTTTTTTAGTGCAAGATACACTCAAAACACAGAAGTAAAAATATCCCTATTTGTGAATGAGCTTTTCACAGCATTAGCTTCATACCCAAACAAGTGGGTAGCAAGGTTTAACCTCTATGCAGTCATGTACTCAGCAGTAACAGTAGACGTAAACAACAACATACTTTATTAGAAATTCCATAGATATAAAAAAAACTATTTGTTTACAACAATCGTTTCGATCATTTTCAAATATGAACTTTGATATTTTTTTTATAAAAATAATAATAAATAATAATTATATTAATAATAACAATATAAATGATGATGATGACGATGATGAGGAGGAGGAGGAAGATGAGGAGGAGAGGTAGGAGGAGAAGGAGGTGGAGGATTGGAAGAGTATTAAAGTGGCTACTATCTCATTCAGCAATATGACAGCAACTACACCATAGTTTAAATATGTTATCTTCTCGTTAACAAACACTCAGGTAGCTAATTTAGAAATAAATCAAAACTTAAACGCATCATCAGACTCTGAAAACATTTTAAATCGATATTTCTTAATTATCCACACCTCAATAAACACAAGATGCAGCCACTGAGACATAAAACAAAACTTTACAATCTAGTGTTTCAGAAAGCAGATTGGTGTCGCCAAGGCTCCTAGGTGTCATGTTATCTATTCATAATACTGCAAAATTAACATATAAATTGTTCACAAAACTACGCAATATGTCGTTATTATCCATTAATTATAATCCGATAATAAACATATTGAATATCTTTCTTCCCCTTAGTGCAGAATTACGACTGCTGACAAAAAAAGCAATCTTTTGCACGTATTTGACATTTTGTTCATCTGCCATTCATCATGCCCCCGTGACTCAGGATTTCAGTAGCAATGACATTTCTCTATTGGCCATTTTAATACTGGATACCATTACAATGAGCAATTAATCCAAATGTTTATGTAATCATGACATTTAAAATTGCTTTAAAGTTTGAGCTCATGCAATTGCAAAAGCCCTGACTCATTATCAAACAAAGTAGAAAATAAAACACCTGTGTTTGTGAAAAAAAATGCTCCCTTCTGAACTTTCAAGTTGCATAGCAGCTATTTAAGAGGAAATTGTTAACTCCAAGGCCCATAACTTCGCCAAAAAACAAAGGACCGTAACAATTGTCTGTAAGTCATGAAGGTAACCTCACATACCAAAAATCAGCTCAATATCTGAAAGGGTTTTGTTATAAAACCTCCAGAAAAGGTAATTTTAGAGAACATTTCTTTTAAGTAAAACCTCAAGAAAAGGTAACTTTAGAGAACATTTCTTTTAAGTCCAAGCCCTATACCTCTGCATAAGAAAATTTCTAAATCCCTGAGGCCCATAACTTCGTAAAACATAAATGGACCAGAATCATACATGCCATAAATTTTTATATCAATTCCGGGACATTCAGCTCAATTTTCCGGGATATTTGCCGATTTTCCGGGACATGTATACATAAAGCGATATAATTATATAGACATATATGCATTTTTGGTATGCTTTTTTTTTCACATCGTAAATTGAGTACATTACTAATAATTATGTTGTTAGCATCTAAAATGATTTTATGCATCTTTGATTATCACAGGCTTTTAATGTTAATCTTTTCTAAGTGTATGATCTCCATCGTTAATTCGATTTTTATTTGCCATGTTTGCCGAGTCACAATTTATTAACTTTTATGTGCGCCATTTTGTTGAAATGGTGTAAGCGGCAAGTGCGCCAAGCAACGTAAAATCATATAATAAATCCGTCTAATACGTGATGCGCATTTTGTTTAATTAGTATATGTTACAGTAATTGTTTCAATAATTAAATATCTTAAAGACGATAAAGATACACATTGTTTGTGTGTTGTTTTTTAATTTAATCTTGCGTACAAATAAATGTTTTGATATATCTGAATTATGCATGAAATGCACAAATTCCAAGAGGACAACATCGATGTTTTCATCAAAAGTCTCAGAGGAACTGTCCACAATTTTATAGTGGAGGAGTACACTATACAGACCGATCAGTGTGCTTGGTATAACAAAGCCACTAAAACTAGAGATTGATATTGACACAGGGTAATTCACGCATGACTAATTCATGACCGCACGAATATTCAGATCTCTTTTGCCCTTATGTAGAGGGAAATTATAAGGTAGTATATTAAAGCTAATTAACAACCACATTAAACAATGCCTCCTTTTCGGTTTGACTGCGAACGTGAGACAATCGATATGATAACAGGACCCCAGTTAATTGATCGATTTTGACACGTAGCGTTGTCACCTACTTGGGTAGGCATTGCCATGGAGACACTGGGGAGTAGAAGGAACACAAATGCGAAGTGCAGTTAAGCCTAAGATGAAATACATGTATATATGGATTTTGTAAAATCCGGGACCTTTGACAGATTTCCGGGACAGCGGGACACGTTCTTAATTTCTGGGACAATCCCGGACAATCCAGGACATATGGCATGTATGACCGGAATGAAACTCACACTTCATCATGTATAGGTAGGCTGACACATGCTAACAATCAGCTCAATATCTGAAAGCGTTTAGGAAAAACGTCCAGAAAACAGAATGCCACATGGACAGGCCGACAGATGAACAGACAATCCTATTGCTATATGCCACCTTACCGGGTGCATATAAATTTCAGCAAATCCATGACAAGTGTAATGACAAATTTTTTATCATACACACAGATAAAAGACATTTAAAGACATTTTAAAACTTCCAAATCATGCACATGTGTATGCTAGTAATTTACTTAATTTTAGTAGTTTTGACTGGAAACCAACCTTGGGTAACTCTTATGAACTCACTATCAATAGAAACCCTCAACAGACTACTTACGGCCAAGACTTAAAAGTTAATATGAATTTCATATTTAAGTGTAACACATTGGTTTATTGTGCCTGAATTTGAGCCTCATTCTTTCAAAACTGAGACGTATGCATGTGCCAGAAGTATTGTCCCTGTGCAGTTTTTTTTAAATAGAAAATTAATTCCTTTCACCTAATTCTATAAAAGTGGAAAGTGTCATCACAGCATGATTAGCAAGTTGGGCAGCTGTGTGATGGAACTTCTTCATTATCATTAAGAAATTGTCATTCATGAATTTCTTCATGAACAAATTCAAGAATGACAACTTGTTGATAAACAGCCTTTAGTAGTTCATGACATTGTCCATTCATGAACAAAGTTTTGGATTGAAGTTCATGAACAGTTCTTGAATCATATGCAGGGGAAGTTTCAACAAAATGCTTAACACATGTATTGGTTTGATTGATAATAATAAATCAGAGTACCTTTGAAGAGTCATCTTCAAAGGTAGAGTAATATTGGCAACTAATTTAAATATCACATATATTAACTTCATATATGTCCAATTTACCAACCATTAAATTTTGATTGACATAAATTTGCAACCAAATAAGAAACAAACCAGTATGCACTAAATGAGTTAAAATTAAAATCGTATTAAAATCCTATTACACAATCAATTTAAATTCACAAATAAATGGGACTATTTACAGTCCCATCAGACCTGACACTTACAAAGAAATGGACAAACAGATAAAAGGTAGATAATAGGCCTTGCCTATTTTGCAATAATTGATCAATAAGATTAGACTAATGTAAAACTCACTGTTTGGCAGTCATTAATATGAAACATCAAAGACTGTCATTAAAATCCTAAATAAGTGAATCCCATTAAACAAAATTAAAATTGAAAATAATGAATGTTGAGAAAAAAAACTGACAAAAATTAATGTGAGATAATAAATGGTCTTTACTGACGACTGATTGTTTACAAGAGATTAAAACAGTTAGTTTTTTTTAGCTTTTATATTAAGTAATGCGTCATCCCAGTACACTGTAACTCCAATATAGTGCGGTCCGTTATAACGCTGTGTCCAATATAACGCGGGGGGTCCTTGGATCCTGTTTTTTCTCCAACCTTCCATTTCTGATTCAAATCCTTGTTATGCAACTTCATGTATTTTCAGAAAATTCAAAGAAGCCGGCGATCACAGCTTGATTGCTTTATCCGTCCGTTTAACTGATTTTAATCGATTAGAGGTTAAATGACACTCTACAGCTAATTGGTTTAAATCTGTTGTGTAATGTCAATAAAGGTGTGAAAACTCGTGATCAGTCCGTGTTTATTACATGTATTCCCTATCAGAGCAGTTCAGTGCCCTAATTTCAATAAGGCAAGTGCAAGCAGAATAATTATCAAATTAAAGTTATTTAAAACGATTACCTGTTTATGTTTTGTATTTATCGTGTATTGTATTTCATTGCATAAACTTATATGCCTGTGTAAGTGTGTTATAGTTTATTATATGCTACACATGCCTGATAAATAAAAATATCTGTGTGTGTGTTTAATGTTTCAGTACGTTTACGAAAAAGAAATAAAAAAATCCTGCGTTTTATTCACATGCTAACGCAGTGTAATGGTTAACAGAGATGTACTTAAATTTGTGCCCATTATCAGAAAGTCCATGGAAAGCACATTTTTTACATGCTGCGTATGACGCAATAAAATATTTCTTTGTACATGTATCGTATTGCATTCAATCTCAATTTAAATTTCCTCGTCCAATGAAAGCTGTGTCCCATAATGCACTGTACTAATTTTTCTGAAAAATGGCGTAGGCACATGAATTTGTTTACGAAATTCGTAAACATATTTCTTGTCATAAATGTGTAACATTATTTTTTCGTAAGTGATATTGTAATTATATTGGATTATCAGATAAATGTGCACATTAGAAAAGCGGTATGTATTCTGTTATCGTTTCGATTCGGTTTATATGCATGTATTTGCGGATGACAACACAGCATGACAATACACAGGACCTATATTAGGCCACGACTTTTATATTTCTTGGTTTACAAAACCGCCGACCCTAATTTTTGGAAAATGGGAAAAAAAATAAAATCGGAAAATCGTCTTTTTTTTAAATATTTTATTCCCGACCGCACTTCAAAATGAGCGAAATGAGAAAAAAACGATCCGGTTTGAGTACGGTTGCGAATAAAATCAAGTAAGTACAATCAACGATTGGTTCACATATATTGCAGAGATCGGGATATTTTTCAATGTGACACATTATGTACCAGTCCTTTTATGGGCACTTCTCAAAATTTATTTCGGGTAAAAATTACAGACAATAAAAAAATCAGCGTCAGTCAAATGTCGACCCCATCAAAATTTATTTCCGTGTCTGTGACGCAACTATATTGTTTAACATGTTAATTATATTAAACAAACCCGATAGTATTTGATAATAAGTATAAATAATCCAATAAAACACTGCCATTATTAACGATATATGTGTTTAGGAATTTTGTAAACACGTCCGCCATAGTTTATAGGAACTGTACAGAAAGTTTGGAAATCGGAACAAATCGGTATATCTCGGAAAATCATTGATAAATGTATTTGTCGTTTCAATGCTTAGGGCCGAGTAATTTCGGCAAATCGGAACTCAACTTGTGTAAAACACTAGCTCAATTAACCGTTAAACTCCGCCTCCGTTCTCTGCAAAAGATTCAAAGGCGGAGCTATGCACGTGCTTTTATTAAATTGGAGGATTGCAATTGAGAAACAAACACACGATTGGTTCGGCATGTTGATTGCTAGACAAAGGAAGCCAATTTTTTCGGCGCGAAATTTGTCGCTTTATTGCTTCCGACAGAAAGCGGCTTTCCTTTGATGACGTCAAACTGTCAATTCACACAGACTGCACATTTTCGGAAGACTTTAACTGACTCCTTGTTTACAATTCCAGTAAAAAAAAAACACTTGCTAACATTAAACTTTGGATTAAATTATCAAAATAAAGCAAAAGCCAAGTTGACAAATATGATTAAATTAATTCGCGTCAGTTCAAATAAGACGTTTTGCGTTGTAAATCAACGAGTTTTCATGACAACAACAACTTTGACAAACATTACCGCGACGACGCATGGATCGATCTACCTCGATTTTTTTTCATGTACGATCTCATAAGTCGAGTAAGAGCAAACACATACCGGGTAATTTGTGTATGAGTAGTTTATCTTATATAAGATTTATGCAACGGGCATCGCATTGCGTAATGGTGCGCATCCAATTATGGAAATGAAGCGCAGTTTTTCGTTTTAATGGGAGAAGAACGTATGTCATGTAATGGAGTGTTTAAAATTGCCTGATGTTACATAAGGTGCTGTTAGGACTCATTTCATTTTTGTCTCTGTGTTAAGGTTATAATAGATATGTTGTCTTTGTTCTGATGTTATTAGCATTTACTTTTTTTTCCAATGATGTTTTTTTTTTTTTTTTTTTTTCGACCGCCCGATGTACCATTTTCAAAATAATTTTTGTAAACCAATAAAAAAAAAAGTCGTGGCCTTATAGGCTATACTTTACCTGTTTTTTTAGCCCTCTTAAATAAATAAGTTCAAAACTTATAACGCTGTCCGTTTATAACGCTGTTGCGTGGCTTGGACCCCGTCATCCGCGTTATATTGAAGTTTCAGTGTAATCTTATGCTAGAGTGCTACTTTTGAGAAAGACTGATACTGCTTTTTTACCTTGGTGGTATATTAAAATAGCAAAATATCCAAAATAAGAAACTTCGAAAAGTTAATTACATTCTTTGCTTCACTTATGATTTTTTGCAACAAGCATTTCAAATGAAGTAATAAAACCAAAGATTACAGCATCAATAATATTCTGATAACTGGTACTATGGTTCAGGCACAAGATCTTGTCAATTAAACACTGGGTACCGAGTATCAGTGAATTATACAAATGCCAGTCTATCTAAATAAGGTTTATTACTTTTAAAGATTGCCTTAAGTGGTACTTGGTAGAGACTAACTGTTATGTGATGTTTTGACCAGACATCAATATTGGAGTAAACTGTGTTTCTTTCAACTATAGGTTTAATAAAGTAATTGTTGTATCTGCTGTATAGTTTAATTTTGACAAGTAAAGTAGCAATTGATTATACCACAAAACTGGATGCTGTATAGTATTTGAAAAAAAAAGTTTTTACCATGATATTCAAGTGTATGAAACATTTTGATCTTCTGTAAACAAAAAATCTGCACAAACAAACCTGCTGTAAAAAGGGTAATAAGAAATACAACATCAAAGCGAGAAGAATGACTACTTCTTTAGCAGTAAAAATGCTTTAAAAACAAAGCAAGTGTGCATATTTTTATGAATGTAGAACATTAAAGAAACAAGTTTTGTGAGACAAATACAAACTTTAAAGTCCATATGATGTTATTTCCCAATTATTCATTAGTATTATATTCAAGATATTGGTTTTCATTATGGATTTTGTTTTTACATGATGGTGGACTTTTTTTGGCAGATAAAATTCCTTAATTATGTAATTGCAACATTATGAAACAAGAACAGAACAATTATGAACTTTGTTTTTATATAAACTCACAATATGCATTTTGATGGAGTGCTATTTATTTTAACATAAGAACAACAACCTTTTAAGAACATCTCCAACTTAGCAATTGCTAATGCTTAAATCTTTAAATAAACCTGAGCTTTGCTGCTAAGTACCGACAGTGGGGATAAATAACATGAAGGAATATCACAGAAGATTACTTAACTATTTCATTGCTGGAACCAAATTTTGAAGGCCTTTGCAAACAGTTTGGATCCAGATGAGACGCCACAGAACGTGGCGTCTCATCAGGATCCAAACTGTTTGCTATTCTGATAGTTTTCTAAGAAAAAAAATGAAGAAAATGCTAATTTCACAAATTCAGCAGACAACATTTTAGCAGACGACAAATTTCCCAGCATGCAATGGGCTAATATCCCTATTGTAATCTTATTTTTGAGGCATCAGCAAATGCTCATGAAGTTTTTATTTATTCAGAGCATGATGCATAAGATAATCAATCTGCCAGTTCCTTCACACTTCCTGACAACTGTTGAAGCAAAGTAGTGGAATACCCAAGGGTCTGTTCTGATCACTAAAATTATACCAATGTGCAAATTGGCTGGAAATGATTTCACAGATTGTGCAGTTGGTATCCCACAGTGCAATGGAATTCGGTGTGCTGATTTTGCCAATTTGTATGATGGTTAAAAAAGGGATGAAAGGATGATGCAAGTCAATTTTGAGATGAACAAGTGAAAGGTCACGGTCACAGTGGATTGTAACAACAATAGATGACCATTTCATTTCAACATAATATTTTGATGACCGCTTTATCTCAGATCATGCAAATTGGTAAGACTGAGTTACTTTTAACAAGTTACACATTGATACAATACTTTTCTGGCTGCTAATTTGCAACAAAATAATTGTGCAATCCTAAATATTTATAACAGACACCATGTTTGTTTTCCCAGAATACTGAACTCTATTATCTTGCAGGCTGAAAGGGCTGTTGTCGACATACCGAAAAGCAGATAACGGTAGGTGTGAATGAGGAAGAAGTTTGAATAGCAATTAAAACATTTAAGAGAAAATGAAAAAAAAGTTTATATCTGTGTTTTTGCACGTCATATTTGACAGTTGAGTTATTTAAATGCATTTTGAGAAAGTGAAAAAATATATAATCCCAATGATTTGTGTCAGGGATCATATTATTAAAGGTTTTTGCTGATCTAAGACCCATTTGATCAGTTACACAAGAAAACGCTATTACAGATAACAGATATTTTTATATAATTGGGGATTATAAAGCTGTACACTTCAACATCGTTATTTCGAACACCGATAATCCGAAGTAACCGTTAATTTGAAGTATTTTTCTGGTCCCGATTTTGATTCTTGTTTGTTTAATGTAAAATGTCATTGTTAATCCGAACTTCGTTAAACCGAAGAAATCGTTAATTTGAAGTGATTCTGTCGGTCCCAACACTATAATTCGCACCTAATTATCAATCTTTAATCCGAAGTCAAAACTGCAAAATACTGAGCGTAATTTCACACCTTTGTTGTGGCGCGTCAAAAGCCGATAATTTCACCTTTGTCGTCTGCGCGAACGCCGGTGTTCAGAGAGACATCGCGTATTATTTAAAAAAAGGTCAATTCATTTCCGAAAATGTATGCATATGTATGTATGTTTGAAAATGTGTGCTATTCGTTTTATTTTATATGTTCTGTAATTAGAGAAAAATAAAAACAAGAAAAAGAATCGTTTTATTCCACATTTGTTACAAGTAGAAATATATTGCTAGCTGACTAGTTTACGTTTTTAAGTAAGCGTGTAACCGAACCATGCGAATTCCACAACGTTTTATTTTTAAGAAATCAAAGAAGTCTTCTGTCAAATGTTTATTTCGAATTATCGTTAATCCAAAGTTTTTTAATGGTCCCGACAACTTCGAAATAACGGTGTTGAAGTGTAATTTTGTGTGGTTGGTTGCAAACCTTGCTTCACAGTTAAAGTCAACGAAATTAATTGACCACTCGCCAGCTGTCAATCAAACTCACGTAATAATTAATTAGATTTTGTTTATTGCGGCCACATGGTCCGACAAACAAAGACTGTCAGAGTAATGGATTAAGCGTTTTATGGAAAAAAAACTTGGTGGCGTATTTGGCGACTGGTCAATTGGTAAAAAGTTGACAATCTAGCTACTTAGCATGTTTACATTAATTGTTTATATTATAAAGTTTCAGCTGTAGCTTTACATACATTACATAACCACTACTGATATTCAACTTAAAATATGTATTTGCGGTCATAATATCAGATGATAAGAATGAATCGTACATTGTACAATCAATGCAGAAATATCAGCAGCTAATTCTTTGAAAACTCTTGTTTCTGAAAGCATGAGGTTACTGTCAATAGATGCATAAAACAAGAGGGCCATGATGGCACTGTATCGCTCCAATGCAGAAAAAAGGCTATTCTTGGAATATGCAAATACTTAAATATAGGCCCTATTTATGCACATGTACACTTTTGTGACCCCCTGGGCTGGTTCAAATTTAACCCCAGGGGCATAATATGTGCAAACTTTGTAGAGGACTACTATATCTCACTACATACAAAATGTGGTAGCCCTAGGTCCTAGAGTTAAGGACAAGAATATTTTCAAAGTTTTCACAAAATAAGCAAGATATAAGCATATATAATGTTCAATTTTGTGACACGCAGGTCAGGGTCAAATTTGACCCAAAGGGCATAATTTGAACAAACTTGGTAGAGGACTAAACGATGTTACTGCATACCAAATTTGGTAGCCATTAGTCCGCATGGCTTTCAACAAGAAGATTTTAAAAGATTCCACAAAATAGTCGCTTTATAACCCTGCAGCTGAGGGTCAAAGATGACCCCAGAGGCATTATTTGAACACATTTGGTAGAAGTTTATTAGATGGCATAATTTTAACAAACTAAGTAGAGGACTTTACAATGTCACTACATACAAAATTGTGAAGCCCTAGGCCTAATGGTTATGGACAAGTTTTCACAAAATAGGCATTATATAAGCATATGTTCAATTTTGTGACCCCGGGGCAGGGTCAAATTTGACCCTAGGGATAAAATTTGAACAAATTTGGTAGAGGACTATTAGATGTCACTACATAACAAATTTGATAGCCCTAGGCCGGATGGTTATGGACAAGAAGATTTTTGAAGTTTTCACAAAATAGCCCCCGGGGCAGGGTAAAATTTGACCCCAGGGATAAAGTTTGAACAAATTTGGTAGAGGACTATGAGATGTCACTACATACCAAATTTGAAAGCCCTAGGCCCGATGGTTATGGACAAGAAGATTTTTAAAGTTTTCACACAATAGGCCTTATATAAGCAATTGTTCAATTTTGTGACCCCCCCCCCCCAAGGGCAGGGTCAAATTTGACCGCAGGGGAATAATTTGAACAAACTTGGTAAAAAACTATAAGATGTCACTACATACCAAATTTGGTAGCCCTAGACCAAATGTTTATGGACAAGGAGATTTTTTAAGTTTTCACAAAATAGGCTCTATATAAGCGTATGTTCAATTTTGTGACCCCCAGAGCAGGGTCAAATTTGAACCCAGGGGCATAGTTTGAACAAACTTAGTAGAGGACTATAAGATGTCACTACATACCAAATTTGGTAGCCCTATGCCGAATGGTTATAATTATGGACAAGAAGATTTTTAAAGTTTTCACAAAATAAGCCCTTTATAAGCATATATTCAATTTTGTGACCCCCTGGGCAGATTCAAATTTGACCCCAGGGGCAAAATTTGAACAAACTAAGAAGAGAACTATTACATGTCACTACATACCAAATTTGGTAGCCCTATGCCATACAGTTATGGAAAAGACAAGAAGATTATTAAAGTTTTCCCACAATAAACCTTATATAAGCATATGGTCAATTTTGTGACCCTCTGGGCAGGGTCAAACTTGACCCAAGGGGCATAATTTGAACAAACTTGGTAGAAGACTATAAGATGTCACTACATAACAAATTTGGTAGCCTAGGCCCAATAGATATGGACAAGAAGATTTTTTAAGTTTTCACAAAATAAGCACTTTATAAGCATATATTCAATTTTGTGACCCTCAGGGCAGTTTCAAATTTGACTCCAGGGGCATAATTTGAACAAACTAAGAAGAGAATTATTACATGTCACTACATACCAAATTTGGTAGCCCTATGCCAAACGGTTATGGACAAGAAGATTTTTAAAGTTTTCACAAAAAAGGCCTTATATAAGCATATGTTCAATTTTGTGACCCTCAGGGCAGGGTCAAACTTGACCCCAGGCGCATAATTTGAACAAACTTGGTATAGGACTATAAGATGCCACTACATACCAAATTTGGTAGCCCTAGTCCCAATGGTTATGGACGAGAAGATTTGTAAAGTTTTCACAAAATAGACCTTATATAAGCATATGTTCAATTTTGTGACCCTCGGGGCAGGGTCAAATTTGACCCCAGGGGCATAATTTGTACAAATTTGGTAGAAGACTATTAGATGTCTCTACATACCAAATTTGATAGCCCTACCCAGGCGAAACGATGACCATGGTAGACCATGGTTTTTGATGGTTGACCATGGTATTTGATTGTCAACCATCAAAAACCGTTGTGGAACATGATCAGGAACATGGTCGACCATGGTCACAAAAAAACATAGACCATGGTCGGCAATGGTGACCATGGTCGACCATGGTTAACCATGGTTGGCAATGGTGACTAAAGACAGACCATGGTTGACCATGGTCACAAAAAACATGGACCGTGGTTGACCATGGTTAACCATGGTCGGCAATGGTGACAAAAGACAGAAAATAGTTGGCCATGGTAAATTTTAACATGGACCCTGATCGGCAAAGTTACTTTTATTTTCATTTCAGTATTCCCATGGTGTTAAATGTTCATTTACATAAAATATGCAATAATGTTAATTATTCTTCGACTTTCCAACTAGGGGACCATGATGGTCCTGAAAATGGCACACACTACTTGAAAATACTGTGACCTTTCAAGTTTGGCATACAAGCCACATACTGAAGTCCATCTATCGACATGAAGATTACTTGACCGAAGGCTGTATAACATTTTTCTGTCGGTCATTAAAAACAAGTTTGGGTCAATAAAAGATGTGACGGCTAAAGTGCACGCCTAACAAAAATTTATGCAAAAACATTATATAAAGTAAAACATTTTAGCAAAAGAAAATTGTTTTTGCACTCCTCAATTTGTGGACAGTCATGTGCACGTGCAACCTGGCCGGTCTGGTTTCTTTGCCGCCACTGGCACGTTTCACAGATATGTTTCACAGATTCGATGAGACATGACCTACTTCACTATCTGCCCTCCATACTTTTGCTTGGACATCAAGAATGTGTGTTCTGAAATAAATTATTTGACTTTATAATAAAACTAGAACCATTGCTGAAGGAGAACTAAATATCACCCCGACAACTAACTTGGACAGTAAAACGAGGAAAACTGAACAGGGGAATTAAATCCATATAAAATGCAGCTATTGTATTTATGTAGTAATGTGTGTGCACTATTTATGCATGAAGTTTGGAGTTGATATCTTAACAAGTTTAAAAGTTAAAAATAAACTGACAGACAGACGGTCAGACAGACATATATTCCTAAATTGTTTTAATAAAATTAAATGTAAAGTTTTGCTTCAGTGACAATCTATTGCTTCAAATGAAGTGTTTGTTACAATTAACTTACATTTTAGACTGCCGAAACCCAGTTTATGCCATGAAGTATCCTGAACTACTGACATGCCTTTTCGACGGTTTTACACAGTTACTGCCCCCGATAATTCCCTCCTCACCTTGCCTTTTTTCTGGAAAGAAATGACATCTACAGTTTACTTTAATTGACATTTTCTTCATGTTTAATATTTAACAAAACAATTGTAGTCTAAACCGAGGTCAAATAAACAAGCACTTGTATAGGAGTATCAACTGACGTGTTTAATAGTAAGTGTGATATAATCCATAGTGTGTAAGTGTCATTGCTTTTATTAATTCAGGCATTCGTGACAATGCATGTCATTACTAGTATTTTATATGATGAACACTTTCAAACTGGATTAATAAATAAGGGAAAACAACATTCTTCATCCAAATTTAATACCAAATACATGTATTATTCCTAATGGATACGAAACTGACCATTTATGCTACATTTAATTTATTAATTGAAAAATGGGATATACATTAAAAATCGCATAAATCAGTGATAAACCTACATTTCCATCTGAATTGTCAATCAGCGTCCGAATTGGACAATCCGGCGACTGCGACAGTATTTTCACTAATAGTTTTCTTTGTATTTATCAGCACTTCCGTACAATAGTTGACTTTTATCATTAACTCCAGTCACATAAATATGATCAACAATTACAATTATATCAATCTTTCTCTTAAACACAGTCTTTCAAAACCGTAACTTCTCCAACAAAACACAAAGTTCAATTACTGAATTAGCCTTCAAACTATGATCACTGGATACGTTCTTCTCTAGACATTGTTTCTCTGCGTTTATATAAACTCCGGAAGTGTAGTCGTTGTCTAAATTACTGTTTATTTCACTTTAACTTACTGGAAACGCCCGTTTATATCACGGATCGACATTTTGACAAGTCGCAAAATAGATGACAGAAAATGCCGGTCTACACCGGAAGTGACCTTACGGCGTTCTTTTATTTAAACGTGTTCAGTGATTCGTTCTTGTCAACAAATATTGTGGTCTGCAGAGTTTACTATACGCTGTTCTACTGGGGAAAATGTGACAAACAAACAGGTGAACACTTTAAGAATATTATGTAAAGTATAGGATGAAACATGTTGTAAAACTCGCAAATTTTTATTGCTATGATAAGTCATATATTTTCGTGGTATTACATATTTATCATTATGTTTGGAAGTTTTGCTTGTGTTCTTTGGAATTTAAATTTAGATAAACAATCCGCGCGATAAGTTGGTAGTTAAGTAATTCTTAAACTGATGTGATTAGAATAATTTAAAAGGTGTCTATATCATTTACTTAGATATGAATAAAATGGAATTATCTTTAAGGAGTTCGTACCCTGTGGACTTCGTACCATAAGTCTGTAATGTAACAGTTTACTGGAAATTATGTATTTATTTGTGGTACACAGTGCAACAGTCTCCAAAATATATATCATTATGTTCAATAATGAAACAAGCTTTAAAGTGGTACAAACTCTTCATTATCTAATAAAATAACTGCCATGCCAAATAAAATAGATATTTAACGGAAATAATTCGCTTCCAGAACAAATGTGGTTAGTTTTCTTTAAAATAGAAAGAAATCAAATACTACAATAAATAGTATTCTGCTATGATAATCATAACATATGCAATGCAGATGCTTATAAATTAAGTTTTTTATGTAACTTATTGTAATGAACAGACCAATTTCAGGGTGATGAATGTCCCCCATATAGCAAAATTCAACTTGAGTGGGCATCCACAACCAAATGCTGGAAAAAGCTTCAAACAGACTGCAGTGTATTCTGTCTTCAAGGTACGTCTGGGCTTGCACTAAGTAACTGTACATTAAATTCATATTTGTTCGTTATTATGTAAAATAATCACTTATGGGAAGTATCTTAGTTTTGGGGCCAATATAATATGTTATGAAATACATATGAATTTTAAATATTACTTTTGTCTTGTTTAATTTACCCCAGATAGATGTCCTACAGAACAATATCAGACCAATCACCATGCAGTAGCCTAACAAAACCAGACATTTCAGTCCTTTTCCTGTTGTCAGAACCCAATATATATTGATTATAGATTCGCTTTTATAATAGTTTGAATGTAAATAACTCTTTACTATAGACCTTTTTAAGATTTTTATTCCCTAGAGCACATGTGAACAGTTTACCTCATACCAGAAAGGACCCAGAGACAGTGCATGGTGTTCAATATTCTCAAATATGCGCCAGAAAGGAAAATGGCAGTGTGTTGAAGACATTGACAAACAATTTGAAAACTAGACTTTGTGCTAAGCCTGGCAGTCTGTGGCTGATGACATTGTTTGTAGTCTCTCATGTTTGCTTACACTTATAATAACCTTTGTAAGACCTCAGTTCATGAACTCATGAAGAATTATAGTTCATGAACTATTCACTGACAGTCCGTGAACAGAAAATGGGCCATTGAAAAATGGAAGGAAAGTGTTCATGAACTGTTCATGAACAGCAAAACCCTAAAGAACTTTTCAAGAACTGTGTTGTTCATGACCTGTTCAAGAACACTTCATACCATTGGTGTTCATGAAAAGTTCATGAACACTACATGCCATAAGGGTTCAAGAATAGTTCATGAACACTTCATGCCATTAGGTTTCAAGAATATTTCATGAACACTTCATGCCAATAGTGTTCATGAACAGTTCACGAACTAAAATTTCAAGAACATTTCACAGACGTGGCCCATTTTCTGTTCACTGACTATTCGTGAACTATTCATGAACTCGGTTCACGAACAGTTCATGAACAGTTCACGAATTATTCGTGAACTGCAGAACAACATTTCGCAGGGGAGTATTTGACATGATTATCAGTGTGAGCGTTGCTAGTGATCTTCAATCATAAACTTGTATCTTAAATGAAAATATTGCATGTTTTGTTATTAATTAAAATGCTTATAATTTATTATGTATCACCTTTAAATATCTGTTGCATATTTTAATGATAACAAGCTCTAAAGCAGTTTGAGGACCTTTTTAATGAAGTACATTGTTTTTACTCACTTAACTTCAACAGAATTGAATAATATTATTTTTTTTGTTTTTGTAAGCAGCACCTTCACAATTTTTACCATGTTTACAAACTGTTGAAGAAGTTGTATTGGTGAATAAGTTTTCATGCCCCCGAAGGTGATCGCACTGTCAGTCTGTCTGAAATTCTGTCACACTTTGCGTTAAGGTTTCGAAAAATGGTCATAACTTTTGCAATATTGATCATAGCAACTTGATATTTGGCTTGCATGTGTATCTCATGGAGCTGCACATTTTGAGTGGTTAAAGGTTAAGGTCATCCTTCAAGGTCAAATAAAAAATCAAAGCGGCGCAGTAGGGGGCATTTTGTTTCTGACAAACACATCTCTTGTTCACATTGCATTTTCAGTTATTTGGTATTTCCAGTGTGTGCATCAAATTTTATTTGATATAACTTGTACTGGTGTGGAAATTATTTGGAATGGAATGTAAAAGAGTTAAGGGCATGTCATGTTAAACTTAAGGACCTAGAAGTAAAGACCTATTCAAGTTTAAAATAGCCTGTAAATGACTGCAAGCCCAGGCGAAATACAGGCCATATGACCATGGTCGACCATGGTCATATGACCATGGTAGTCCATGGTCAACCACGTTTTGTTAAATGGCACCACGGTCTTTGACCATGGTCGACCATGTTATTTGACCATGGTCAACCATGGTATTTGACCATGGTCAACCATGGTATTTGACCATGGTTGACCATGGTCATGATGACCATGGTCAAAGACCGTGGTGCCATTTAACAAAACGTGGTCTACCATGGTCATATGACCATGGTCGACCATGGTTTAACCATGGTAGACCATGGTCATATGGCCTTCATTTCGCCTGGGTAGGCCGATTGGTTATGGACGAAAAGATTTTTAAAGTTTTCACAAAATAGACCATGAAGGATGACCTTGACCTTTCACCACTCGAAATGTGCAGCTTAATGAGATACACATGCATGCTAAATATCAAGTTGCTATCTTCAATATTGCAAAAGTTATGGCCTAAGTTAAAGTTTTCGGACTGACGGACAGACAGACAGACATACGGACAGACTGACAGACAGTTCAACTGCTATATGCCACCCTACCGGGCCATAAAAATTACCTATGTAAAAGTGATTCAGTCCCACATTGTGCAATGTTTGTATAAACTATAAACAGTGCTTTATTAGATTGGTACATATGCATTCCATGTTACCAGATACTTGATCAAAAGCCAACTTTAAAACGACAGACGCCAGCATGCACCTTTAGAGAAAGGCCATGCACAGAGTACTTTCATAGGGGATGTGTTAGACAGAGTCCAAAAGCCTTTTCACATTACTTTGAATTCTTTTTTGTTTGTTCAGTTTTGTTTGATTGATTGATTGATTGATTAATTTATTTCAATATATAATGGCAGAATACATGTCAATAATCACAAGGTTTTAATATGTTTATAATGTAAACAATGTGTCCATGAAATAATACGTTAAAAAACCGTCTCATTGATATAAATGGTTTCCATTTATCATTTGCATCAAAATTGAAAATACACCATTACGGAAGTATAATTCCACATTGTCATGTTATAAAAGTACCAGTTGATTGCTTACATAACTTCTCAGCAATACCCAGTTTCTGAAATCTCATTTTGTCAGCTAATGGATCTGGGTGTTTTTATACACGGTCAACATGCAACATTGCAATAAGGCCACTCATCATGGGGATGCAATGTAGGAAATGAAGAAAATTTAATACAGCACTCTTGTGATATTTTATTGTAGAGTGTTAATGGAATTGATGATGAATTAATTTATATGAGTGGCAACTTTATGTATCCTTCCTTTGAAACAACTTGTTGATGTCATTTTTATACACTGTAAGCTTTTAAAACAAAAAAAAGACAAAATAGAATATAATGTCTCACACAGAGGTTAATCATTTGTATACCCAATAACATACATTTATAATTTTCTATAAAAATAAAATACATTATTATTTGGTCAAATTATGTGTGAGATTGATTTTTTTTCTTTTAACTAAACCTAATGTTAAAGTATTTTAGTTGCTTTGTTTTACCATGTTTATTTTTGTGTTTTACGTTCAAACCAGACAGACGGTCATTGCAGTGAAAGAGTGGATATGGTTCCAGCCTTCGGATTGAACGATTTTAGCCTCAATCCCTTCTCTAGAAGCAATCAAAGAATCTTTCCTGAATACACCGAGTACTAGTACCGAGTCTACTCTGGAAAAATGTTTCATGTAAAGAATCTCTAAATAAGTGCTTGGCTTTTATTGAAATCCAGCTCAAAATATAAAAGAGGTTTAAAATACCAAAATAATAGATGTAAATTGTAATAAGCCTCATCATTTGAGGTAAAATTTCTAATGAATACACAACTTTTGGTGCTATCTTTTTTATCCATTTTTAGCAAAAGTTACTTTGATCTGACACAACTCATGGCCCCAAATGTTCCATCTGGCTAGGGCTATATGCCAGCTAAAGAAAAAGTTATTTTATGCAAACAGTAACTTAAATTGCCCAAGTACAAAAAGAACAATAAGGGACATAATTCTGTTAAATTATACCTCAGATTTACTGGCTTTGGAAGGTGTCCTCACATGATGATCACAAAATTAATACATGTGTGAAGTTTTATTTGAATATAGATAGAAGTTACAGAGACATATACAGTACAGCCAAAGCGGCACAAACATAATCCGCGGCTACGCCACGGCCAGATTATTAGTCCGCGGCGGCCGAATCGTGTGTTCACGCGGCGTATCGCCGTGGCACTCGGCATCGATCCGCGCAACGACGCCGAGTCTGTATTAACCTCGCGTACTTTCGCGGAGTAAATCCGCCGCATACGTACGCGGCGGATCGAGTGAAAAGATATCCACCTACATGTACATACATGTATGTGTAGCGTAGAATTAATTACGCGCAACTGTTTATGTTTCGTTCGATTATCATTATTAAATTTGTAATCCGAAACACACTTCCGAATTTTAATGCTAACGCGTCCTTTGGCAAAATCTAGCGTCAAATAAACAGTGCTAAAATATCCTTTGTTTCATAAAAAGCGCGCGAAAATTATGCAGACATGTAGAACGTCGTTTGGAAAGTTTGGGTGTATTTTGTGTTGTATAAATACATGAACATCACGTCAGGCGTAAATCGCGTGTTCAGTGGAGAAAAAAAACGCCCCGATTAGACGTTATTTCATCATCTCTATAAATAGTAACAAATGCCAAAATGTATTTGATACTTAAGGAAATATCGAGAATGTTTGTGTATCGTAAATATTTACCAGCATTTGCTTTAAAACTGGAATATACGGGATTATCGGGTAATTAGTAGCGATATTAACTGTATAATATGAACAAAATAAAACGTGTTTATATACGCATATTCAAACAATAGTTATTATAAGCTGATAATTAACAAAACTACAAATATGTCGTCACCGTCTTGATTATTGATGTGGCTTCAAACTGCTAATTTTCTCAGCTAAAATATAATAGCGGAATCAACATGCAATTAATTTATAAATCCACCATATGCTGGAGCCTTGACCACTTGTATGTGCGAAAACATAATTACGTGACCTTGTTTATGTGTGAAATACATACGCTACGGGCGGGAAACAAACTTAATAATTGGCCAGACACATTAACTATGCTTACATGTATATGCTAATACAATCCGCGCACAATAAATTTATTATGATTTTAATTATTATTATAATTGTTCTTTCAAAATTTGTTAACTACACGTAACTAATAATTAAAAAAAAATATATTCATGATCGCATCGACTCGGCATCATGTCGCGGACCGCGGCATGCCTCGGCGGACAGATGCGAAGTTTCGCGGAAAAATGCGACTTGCCGCCGCATACTGACGCGGCTTCAACGACTGACGCGGCATCGACTCGTTTCGCCTTGCCGCCGCGGATCACGAAATACGTTTGTTCCGCTTTGGCTGTACTGTACTTGTTGCATGCAATCTTTAACCTCAATTTCAACTTGAAAGCAAACCTTATCTTGACTTTTCAAAGTACATTACGGGGCATAGATACTGGTCAGTGACTTAAGGCCCTGAACAGATATGGGACATGCTCTGTGAAAAGAGGGTTTAATGAATGCCACTTTCCGCTTTTATGGTATTTTGCCTTAAAAGAAAGTCTCTTCTTAGCAAAAATCCAGTGAAGGACGACTGCACAGGCTAATCTGGGACGACACTTTACGCACATACATTAAACCCCCTTTTCACAGAGCAAGTCCCATTTGTAAAGTTTTATTTAAATATGTGTATTAAACTTGGATAATATATAGATATGGTATTGTTGCAGGCAAATGTTTACCCTACTTTGTCAGGACCCCTGAGTCAATCAGATAGATGCAAAGCCATGAAAAAAATCACACCCATGCTTATCATTAAACATACACCTTCAGCAAAGAGGAACAAGGGCTGTTTGTAAAACATGCATGCCCCCCTTATGGGCTGTCCGTTGTAGTGGCAGCCATTGTGTGAATACGTTTTTTGTCACTGTGACCTTGACCTTTGACCTAGTGACCTGAAAATCAATAGGGGTCATCTGCGAGTCACGATCAATGTACCTATGAAGTGTCATGATCCTAGGCAAAAGCGTTCTTGAGTTATCATCCGAAAATCATTTTACTATTTCGGGTCACCGTGACCTTGACCTTTGACCTAGTGACCTCATAATCAATAGGGGTCATCTGCGAGTCATGATCAATCTACCCATGAAGTTTCATGATCCTAGGCGTATGCATTCTTGAGTTATCATCCGGAAACCATTTTACTATTTCGGGTCACCGTGACCTTGACCTTTGACCTAGTGACCTCAAAATCAATAGGGGTCATCTGCGAGTCATGATCAATCTACCCATGAAGTTTCATGATCCTAGGCATATGCGTTCTTGAGTTATCATTCAAAAACCATTTTACTATTTCGGGTCACCGTGACCTTTGACCTAGTGACCTCAAAATCAATAGGGGTCATCTGCGAGTCTTGATCAATGTACCTTTGAAGTTTCACGATCCTAGGCCCAAGCGTTCTTGAGTTATCGTCTGACAACCACCTGGTGGTTGGACCGACAGACAGACCGACCGACATGTGCAAAGCAATATACCCCCTCTTCTTCGAAGGGGGGCATAAAAATAACTGAAATGTTGCAGTGGTGTAGTGCATATGGTGTTACGGCCATTGGGAGGTCACGAGTTTGATCCCCACTGTGTGAGCGTTCTTTAGATTTTGCCCAGAGACACCAAGTACTGGTTCTAGTCCCAGAAAATGCACTAAGAGCGCTTCAAATAAGCCTTAGGCTTTCTATGCAATCAAGCTAAAATAAATAGGTTTAAACTAAATAGCTGAAACTTTTCTGTGAATGATAAGCTGAAAACTGTGTCTGATAAATACTTCAGCAACAAAGGCCTACATAACCATCATGCCGTGCTCAAAATCACATTGTACCAGTTTTTACAGGAATAAACAGACATCCCTGCGGAAATGTGCTTCCAGTTTCATCACAAATATCATACATGCAGTATTACGGCAGATAATACCAATCATCAAATAAATCCCTGTGCTGGAAAGGACTTCTGTAATACACTTAGAAATACTGGTTAAGTTCCCTGAAAAAATCTGTCGGGCATACAGAATTCAGGATAAAAACTACATTTGAGATGAGATTCTAGAACAACTTCAACTGATCACTTGTCACATTATTGTGTGTTTATGGCTTACAGGATCATACAATACATCAAATAGAAACGTCTTGGTGTTTCTTCGGAAATAAAACACTTGTTTAGTACTTCATTATTGTCCGTTCATTTGAAATGAAATCTACAAAGATAACTGTGATTAAATCTGAATAAACAGGAGATAGGCACTATCAATAATGAAACTTTGTCTTACAAAACTAAAAATGAAATAACCGTAAAAAATATCACTTTATATGAGCTCCTATTTGGTATTCCTGGTTCAACTACAAAATCTGTTAGATTCTAAAATATTATTTAACTAGAAATGGCGCGGCAGTGGCCGACACGTATCCCCACAATTCATGTTTGACCCAGGGGCGCCCCAGGGTTGGTAATGGGGCCATGCATAGATTGACCGTATTGTCATAAGAGAAGTTCAGTATCAATTAGAAGTGAATCAGTGTAGAAATGAAGAAATTATAGTAAAAGGCCATTTTGGGTGGGCGTGGCCTATGTTGGCGGGTAGCCTCAGGGTTGGTAATAGGACCATACATAGTTGAGATTGACCATATTGTCATAAGAGAGTTTCAGTATCAATTTGAAGTAAATCGGTGTAGAAATGAAGAAATCATAGTAAAAGGCAATTTTGGGTGGGCGTGGCCTATGTGGGTGGGGCGCCCCAGGGTTGGTAATGGGCCATGCATAGTTGAGATTAACCGTTTTGTCATAAGAGAGGTTCAGTATCAATTTGAAGTGAATCAGTGTAGAAATGAAGAAATTATAGTAAAAGGCAATTTTGGGTGGGCGTGGCGCCCCAGGGTAGGTAATGGGGCCATGCATAGCTGAGATTGACCATATTGTCATAAGAGAGGCTCAGTATCAATTTGAAGTGAATCGGTGTAGAAATGAAGAAATTATAGTAAAAGGCAATTTTGTGTGGGCGTGGCCTATGTGGGACCAACCGACCGACAGACCAACATTCAGCAAAACAATATACCCCCTCTTATCTGAAGAGGGGGGGGGGGGCATAAAAATGAGAAAGGTTAATAATGATATTTTGTATTTCAAGCTTTGTGAAAAAAAATACAATTACAACAGCATAGATACATAGATTAGAAAGAAGCAATCAGTTTCACCACCAAATTATAATGATCATCCAATAATATTCTCCAAGAATTAAAACGGTCAAGACTTGATTTCAAGCTTAACATCTCATAAACAAAAGGGGAAGAATTGATTCTGAAATTTCATTTATTCAAGACCTACATAAGCATGGATGACTCTTTTTGCTTAATCCCTATTTGATTCCATCCAATATTCCTTCAGAAACTTGTATGAAATGCCAAGGGAGGTTTAATTGCCAAAAGAGGTTAGTGGGATTTTTATGTTCCAATAACAGCTTTTTTATCCCCCAAATAATACTTATTATCCACTTATTTTTGGTGAGAATTAACTGTATGAATGAGATTATAATTACTCAATAAATTAATAATAAATATTATATCTATTAACGCCAATAAGAAGGTACATCTGGTATTGGAGGAAAGGCATGATTTATGGAGGAATTGAATACAACAGTACTTGTTTTTACAGTTAACTTATTCGTGTTTCTTTTCGAGTACAGAAAGATCAAGGGTATAAATACATGTAATACAGAAGTTTAGCATAAGGAACATTTATTAGTTTTAATATTACTGCCACATTCCAGGGCCTAACATTAAGAAAATGATCAATAAAACTTGTACAGAATATCTTCTTAAGTATGTTGTATTAGAAATATTTACTCCAATAAATAAATAAGAAAGGCAAAAATCAAGGTAATTAAATTTTAAAAGCTCCAGTAAAAATACAAAAATAAAATTTAAAAAAGGAAAAAAAGTAGAGCGCAGCAGGGCTCGAACCAGTGACCCCCGGATTCCTAAAGTTAAAACGCATTAGCCAACTGAGCTATCCTGCCAAACATACATAACATGCGTATTTTATACGTTATATAAGTAATCTTCGAAGTTTCACAAATGTAAACGACAACAACAGAACTCTCCAAATTATTCAATCGTTTCGCATTGCAACGCTTTATAATTTTTAGGTTTTTAAATCGTCAAAAGATGCATATAATGGCTATATTAGACCATGGCAAATGTTCAGTAATACTGTTTCATCACAAATATCATAACTAAACCGAAAATATGCGAATCTGAAGCAACTTTTTTCAATTTTGTCAATTTACCAAACCGTGAAAAGATCCCTTTAAGCTTGCCCATTGAAGAGGTTAGTTATAACACACAAGTTACTGCATAAACAACTTAGTGATAAGTGATAATACAGTCGAAACTGACTTAACGGCCACCTGAATTTACCAGTCACCTGCAGACAACTGTCAGTCTGGAATCCCCCCGACAAAAAAACACTCTATATTACACTTGAATTTAACGGCCACCTCGCCATAACGGCCACTATATACCACTTTGAAATTCATGTTTGACCTGAAATAAACGGTCACGTGTCAGTCTTTTCGAGTCATGAAAATTAAAAACACAGCACATCATTTGAGTTTGTGACACGTTCAAAGTATTTAACGCTAATTAAATGACCGCTAATTAGTACATGGTACTTTCAAGATACAATTGAACCGTTCTATTGGTTTATGACAGCGAATCCGCTTTTTAGACTTGTACAGACATGACGTCAACGGCACGTGACAATCTTTTTTTTCTGAATGAACGAGATGCATGAGTAAACAATTATATCAGCGTTGATAAAGACATTGCTTTAGTTAAACAAGATGAAATTAAATCAATCTATAAGATATTATTCTGTACTATTCAATGTACAGACGTAAGTTACAAATGTATTTCTGTTTATTATGCTTAGTTAACGGCAATGAGCCTTTGTTTTACACTGTATGCAAACGACTGGGTGGGGTTATGACGTAGCAATACTACCAACTGACAAACCATCTTAAAATTGTGATCCGAATTCAAAGGTCACCTGTGGACAACGGTCACTTTGGTCATTTCCCTTGACTGACCACTGTTCTCAGGTTTGACTGTATATCCAGGGGTAGGAAAAAAGGCAGCAGTTCCCACAAACATTAAGCTATGATGTTTCCACTGCAGTTTTCACTATGAGATTCCCACTCTGTATAAACAGCAGAGAAACCTTCTACCAACTTCTCCCTAAATTTAAACAAGTCAATTACACGCTTATTAAGGAACCACGGACATATTTCATAATGACTGTCTTGAGGAGAAGCCTAATAAATACAGCAAATAGGCAACAGAATCCAATAAACGCTTTGATACCCAGATTTATTTTCATGGAAATAATGTTCCGGAACATATTTAATACGATTTCTGTCTCTCTGAGAATAAGTTGCCATTATGTCTGGCTACCGGAGGATCAAACGTCGACAACCACTGTCGAGTAATGGAATCAGGAAGATCCATATTGTCTTACCAAGACCATATATTCTTGTTTATAATCTGTGTGATATACTTAATTATATGCTATATCACTATTAATGCTTCAGAAATCACAGGCATTGGTATATTAGCCAGCAATTTCTGATTTTTATGAGCCTCATTTTAGGAAAACGGAATTTAATGCATGTGCTAAAAGTGTGACCCTGACTTAGAGCATGTATGACTTACTCCTGCCTTTTGCCAATCATCTTTCATCTTAGTGACATTCACATAATGTTTAATTGAAACAAGGCTATTATCAAGCAATATGGTCCCTTACCGGCTCCACCATTGTCCGAAATTCCACCATTGTCAGTTGTTTGTTTTTTATTTTGTTTTTTGTTGCCATAGCAACCAGAATTTTTGACGCAGAAACAAAATGAAATGACGTGCATAATGTCCATATTTCCATCCATCCATGTTTTAAGTTTCATGAAAATATATTAAGAACTTTTAAAGTTATCGCAGGATCCAGAAAACCACCATTTTCAGCAGTATTTCTAGTCTATTTGTTGCCATAGCAACCATAATTTTTTACGTAGGAACAAAATTAAATGACGTGCATAATGTCCATATTGCCATCTATCCATGTTTCAAGTTTTATGAAAAACAAATTAAGAACTTTTAAAGTTATCGCAGGATCCAGAAAAACCTGACTGACGGACTGACGGATGGACAGAGCGCAAACCATAAGTCCCCTCCGGTTAAAAACCGGTAGGGGACAATAATAACATTCTCACATATATATTATGTCCAGAAAATCTATTTAATTTTTTGTACAAGGGATAAAAAATATGATATGATATTGATTAACACATTTTTGCTTCTGAGTAAATAGCTACATGGTATATTTTGTCAATATGTTTGTTTTTGAAGGGGTACTTAGAAATTGTCTAATAATTACATCTTCAAGTTGTTTCTTAGGAAGGAAAAAGTTGCTAATAATATAAATTAATTCATCAGCCAATTCCATTAAGAACTTACTATAAAATACCACAAGAGGGCTGTATCAAATTTTCTTCATTTCCTACACCCCATCCTCAAGATGACTGGCCTTACTGCTGTACTGTGGCATGTTCAATGTACATAAAACCCTGAAGTTCCAAGCTGACAAATTCCTGGGTTTCAGGAACATATGGAATGGTATTTAGGTAAAAATTACATCATTGGTGGTGAATATTTACATTATGACTGATGTTTATTCTAATATGCTTCATGACAATTCCAACATGCTTGTTGTCTATTTGTTTATACTTGATGATTGTTGCAACATAACATCATTCATGATGAATATTTACATTATGCGTGATGTTTATTCTAACATGCTTCATGATAATTCCAACATGCTTGTTCTGAGACTTTTCGGTTATACTTGATGATTGATGCAACATGCTTGGTGACTATCCGATGTTTGTGTGTTCATTATTCCTGAAACCAGTCGTAATCGATTATGCCACTAAGCGTCATTAACAACAGCAGTAAGCAGAATGCAACTTAGCAGAATGTAAGTTACCAAATTATGACAACAGGTGGCGTGCGTTTATTTTCTGTATGTTGAATAAATTTCTTTTCGGAAAAAAGCGAAAATATCCGAATCATTTTGACTAGTATTCTGAATAAGCTGAATTAGTTCCTTTTATTATATAATCTCCACTAAACCAAATACGTTTATTATTGCCATGAAGACCAGTAGGCCTACACAAGAAATTGACTGCCGTGAATGTTTTTGATATTTGTAAGTTGCAGTTGGTACTCAAGAAAATATACATGTATTTTACTCAGGACACAACGGAGCTGATGAGTTGGTGATGTTCGTTTTGACATCCGACGCATATAAATTTATGAATGAAAGGTTAATGAATGTTGACGTCGCTCTTGGTTACTAGAAAAATTCCCACGAACTGATAGCGTTTTTTAAAGGTGTATGTCCAGCGCATGTGCCGGGAAAACAGGGCTTAATGTATTTTGTTTGTTCAGCTCTACAATATTTATATCAAATCTGTATGAAAAAATGTCGGTGATCATTATTCCGGTGTTTATTTTTAAAAATATTGAGGCATTCATTGGGCCACGACTTTTATATTTCTTGGTTTACAAAACCGCCGACCCTAATTTTTGGAAAATGGGAAAAAAAATAAAATCGGAAAATCGTCTTTTTTTTAAATATTTTATTCCCGACCGCACTGCAAAACGAGCGAAACGAGAAAAAAAAACGATCCGGTTTGAGTACGGTTGCGAATAAAATCAAGTAAGTACAATCAACCATTGGTTCACATATATTGCAGAGATCGGGATATTTTTCAATGTGACACATTATGTACCAGTCCTTTTATGGGCACTTCTCAAAATTTATTTCGGGTAAAAATTACAGACAATCAGATAATCAGCGTCAGTCAAATGTCGACCCCATCAAAATTTATTTCCGTGTCTGTGACGCAACTATATTGTTTAACATGTTAATTATATTAAACAAACCCGATAGTATTTGATAATTAGTATAAATAATCCAATAAAACACTGCCATTATTTACGATATATGTGTTTAGGAATTTTGTAAACACGTCCGCCATAGTTTATAGGAACTGTACAGAAAGTTTGGAAATCGGAACAAATCGGTATATCTCGGAAAATCATTGATAAATGTATTTGTCGTTTCAATGCTTAGGGCCGAGTAATTTCGGCAAATCGGAACTCAACTTGTGTAAAACACTAGCTCAATTAACCGTTAAACTCCGCCTCCGTTCTCTGCAAAAGATTCGAAGGCGGAGCTATGCACGTGCTTTTATTAAATTGGAGGATTGCAATTGAGAAACAAACACACGATTGGTTCGGCATGTTGATTGCTAGACAAAGGAAGCCAATTTTTTCGGCGCGAAATTTGTCGCTTAATTGCTTCCGACAGAAAGCGGCTTTCCTTTGATGACGTCAAACTGTCAATTCACACAGACTGCACATTTTCGGAAGACTTTAACTGACTCCTTGTTTACAATTCCAGTAAAAAAAAACACTTGCTAACATTAAACTTTGGATTAAATTATCAAAATAAAGCAAAAGCGAAGTTGACAAATATGATTGAATTAATTCGCGTCAGTTCAAATAAGACGTTTTGCGTTGTAAATCAACGAGTTTTCATGACAACAACAACTTTAACAAACATTACAGCGACGACGCATGGATCGATCTACCTCGATTTTTTTTTCATGTACGATCTCATAAGTCGAGTAAGAGCAAACACATACCGGGTAATTTGTGTATGAGTAGTTTATCTTATATAAGATTTATGCAACGGGCATCGCATTGCGTAATGGTGCGCATCCAATTTTGGAAATGAAGCGCAGTTTTTCGTTTTAATGGGAGAAGAACGCATGTCATGTAATGGAGTGTTTAAAATTGCCTGATGTTACATAAGGTGCTGTTAGGACTCATTTCATTTGAAGATATAGAGGTGTTTCATTGCATAATTTGATTTTTTGTCTCTGTGTTAAGGTTATAAAAGATATGTTGTCTTTGTTCTGATGTTATTAGTATTAACTTTTTTTTCCAATGATGTTTTTTTTTTTTTTTTTTTTTCGACCGCCCGATGGACCATTTTCAAAATAATTTTTGTAAACCAATAAAAAAAAAAGTCGAGGCCTTAATTATAGATCTAGAACACAGCATTTATCCGTATATAAAAAAAAACACCGGCCGTATTGCATATTAGTTCAGAGACATGACATTATTTCGAAAGAAAGCAATAAGAGGTTCAATTCTATAGCAAGTCTCGATGCGCACGCTTACGCTTTTACTTCTCGTATATATTTGACTCTTATGAATCTTTGCAAATACCTAGTGCTGATGTTGCTTAATCTAAATTAAGTCATGCAGCTATATGTATTTTAATGACCAACAGCTCTTTCATATGTGAAAGAGACTGACACGAAATACCTACCCATCTATAATAGAGTTTAATATATGCACTTCAATATTATAGTTTTATAGCATTTTATGTGGTACAACATAAGTGTACTTTTTTAAATTTGAAATTATGTAATGGATTTCCTCTCAATATACATGCAGAGTTCCAGATAACTTTTTCAGCAAAATCTTGGTTTTCACTCTATTAAAAATCCAGCCTTAAAGTTAATTATTAATTCCTTTTTACCAATAAGTATAATTTTTGGCACATCAGCATTTAGGTTTATAGTCAAAGAAAAGCTCATGACAAACGTCGGGTTACAGCAGACTTTTTGCGAAAAAGGGACCAGATAATGGAAAACGTTCGATTTTTTGACTGTTTTAAAGATGGTCTGTAATTTATAATAATGTTTAAATGCTGTTGATTTCATAATTTTAATAAGGGCCTATACGAGTGAGAACTCATTGATGAAATGTTTAATATGCATTGATATTGAGTTTTATGCATGATCACAAATTTTGAATTCGTATTTTTTTTTTAGTTGGTCGCGTTATCGGCCGACTAAATATACAGAGCATATTTTGCAAATTAGTATATGCTTAGAAGCCTTAGCTACGGTAAGAATTGCAACTCACTGCAAAAGAGCGATAACCGCTGCCTGTCTGCACTGCAGCTTGTTAGACGATATTTGCAAGTCTAGTGTTTTTCATTGAAATCTGTACATATTGACTGCTTTCTGTTAAAACGGGACTTAATGCATGTCAAATAAGATTAACATGTGCAAACTGATTAGCCTGTGCAATGCGCAAAAGCTAATAAAGGAAGACAACAGCGAACAACTTCATTGCCTTCAGCGCTTTGATTCAATGTGTAACAGTACACACATAATTTAAGTCTACTTTTTTACTTAATTTAAATCAATTTTTACAACTTTAAGCGTCTTATCTGGAGCTTTGCATGCATGTTTTAGTAGCATATATTGAAATATATCCACAGTGTTTTTTTTGTTATTGAAGGTAAATTACTGTACAAAAATTATGGTTAGTCATCAACAAAAAAGTTACGTCTACAAACACGTGGTTAATTTCGGTTCAGTCGCAAATATCACACTAATGGGCGCAACTTCTGCTTTAACATAAAATTTCCGTTATACGCCGTAAATTGACGTAGTCGTCCGTAGCATTTCGGAACGATTGACATTGTATTATGCATGATTGTATGTTGCTTTGTTCTTGGGTAAAACACACATCTTGCCATCACGTTAATTTATTGAAAGCATCATCAATGTTTGATTCCATTATGCACTGCGCCTATTGCACAAGTCTCTATGCACAAACCAACATACACATACCCAGCATACAATTTATGAACAAGAATGTTGAATTTGTACACATGAATGATACCATTAAGCAGAATGTAAATAGACATCGGTCATCAGGCAAGATATAAGTGTCATCAAACATGAACAGGTGTCTACATACAAATTGAAAGTACCATCAAGAATCATGGCACAGTCATAAAGAGGGATGTAATTTTTACCTTACCTAAATACCCTTCCATAGGAACAGGTTATTGCTGGGAATTTATTTTCTTTGGGTTACAATCAAATGATGCTTATGTAACATACAAATGGGGAATCATACCTCCATGATGATGTGATTCCATTTTTATGAAAATGACAGACAGGACATCATTTACATAAAGACAGTTTTAACTTATTGTCACTTATTGTCAATGTAAGTTCCATTTTATTTAAATAACTCAACATGACCAACAACTGCAGCAACAAAATAATTTTCTGATATTGTAAAGTTATCATCATAAAAACACTTTAACATGGAATCCCCATAGTGGTGAACCCATTTCTTCCTCCCACTGTCTGCAGTCCAATCATCTGCAATAAACACAACCACCTGCTGAGACTCACCAGAAACCATGGCAACCTCACTGTCTCCGCTTAATGGCACACCAGCAGACACTTACAGAAGCAGACGATTAATGAGCGAGATTGCTGCAGTTTGACAACTCATTTTCCCCACCATTTCACAAGACATGAAGCAGGTTCCTTCCATAGCAATCCATATACTTAAACAAGTACTTCGTAAAAAGCTCTTGATTTCTCGTGTGTGTATTTAACCCTTTACCACTAAGATACGTATTTTGAAGCCTTTGTAGTCCCTTACAAATTTAAATTTAATTAAAGACCTTTCTTATTTGATTTAAGTTTTAAAGGCTTCATTTTCAACCCTTAGATACTGCCATATATGCCATAATTTTTCAGACCAATTTCGGGACATTGAGTTAAATTGTCCGGGACTTTTGCCGATTTTCCGGGACATGTATAAAATGTTGCGATATTTATAGACATATGCATTTTTGGTACGTTTTTTTTGTTTCGCATCGTTAATTGCAAAAGTTCGAAAGCCTATCCGAAATACACTTGCACAATTTACATCAAATTAAACATTACTACTTCCGTTATTAGATACAAGCCACGTGTTTTCAGTGTAAGCGTTCTAAACATAGATGGTGACATCACTGCGTTATTGTTATTAAGACCGGTGTGTAACGCGTAGTTTTTATATGCTTACTTTTTTACTCAACTTCTTTGGCGGTGAAACGTGCGAACATAAACTGCTTTTAATTTTTTACTCTGCGATGTTGGACTTCAGATGTGTGAACAACTATCCTTTGCCATTACGCAGCGGGAAATAATGACGTAGTAGATTAAAGTCAATTAACAACCACATTAAACAATGCCGCCTTTTCGGTTTGACCGCGAACGTGAGACAATGGATATGATAACAGGACCCCTGTTAATTGATCGATTTTGACACATAGCGTAGTCTGCCTATTCGGGTAGGGATTGTCATGGAGACACTGCAGATCTACACAGATTTGAGGTGCAGTTAAGCCTAAGTCTTAGGCTAAGATAAGGTACATGTATATATGGATTTTGTAAATTCCAGGACATTTGACAGACTTCCGGGACAGCGGGACAAGCTCTTCATTTCCGGGACTGTCCCGGACAATCCGGGACGTATGGCATGTATGGATACTGCACATGATGAGCAGCAAACAGCATAAAACCTGAACAGACTGCAAGTTACTTTCTGGCTGTTCTGGTTTTCTGCTGGTTGCAAAAGCCATTTTCACACTGCTTCTTATGGGGAAAAGGATTAAAGAAGATTTACAACATGTTATCACCAACTGTTATTCTCAGCCATAAAGGCCAAATAAACACATAGGGGACATGTATGATTTGATTGAGAAACAGTAGTTTTTATTTATATCATGAAAAAAGTATATTAGCCTTCCATCTGGTGAAATATTGCTCAATCGATGTGCTTAAAATGTAGTCCAAGATTAGCCGTTGTAGACTGTGCAGGCTTATCAGTAATTGAATACCTGTAGTACTCTGAAATGGTGATTTGCATGATTACCTTAACCCTTTGCATGCTGGGAAATTTGTTGTTTGCTAAAATGTCTTCTGCTGAATTTCTAAAATTAGCATTTTCTTTGATTTTTTTTCAAAGAATACTATCAGAATAGCAAACAGTTTGGATCCTGATGAGACGCCACGTTCTGTGGCGTCTCATCTGGATCTAAACTGTTTGCAAAGGCCTTCAAAATTTGGTTCCAGCACTGAAAGGGTTAACAAAGGTCAGATTCAGATGAAGTCATAGGGGAAGAAATTTCTGTCCACTGATTTTAAACAATGGGATACGTAAAAATAAAACATCAGCTTTTATTTTACAACAAGATTTGTTTCTCTTTCAATTTTGCACACCACAGGATGCTATTTTAACAGAAATAATTTCAAGTGAATTCAGTAATGCTTGTTGTTTTGTTTCCTAACTTTGAACAATCTTAAATTGTTGCTGAATGTTTTTATTTCAATTGCAATATATTCTGCACAAACACAGTGTCGTTAACTGAAATTTAATTTACAACACTTTACTATTGGATCAGTAGTTCACGATTTTTTCACATGTAACATGCCTTATTAAGAACGGTCCATCTTCCTTTACCATTCAGAAACTGGAATTGCTTTTTAATTTATATCAGCCATTCCTAATTCTTTTTTTTTACTAAATTGTCAATTGCCAAGTTTTATTGTTATTAATTCTTTTGATTAACTTCATTTTTTTTGAAGCCATTTAAAAGAGTCAGCAAATGAATAACAAGAATATTTTCAATGACCTTGCTCGAATAAAAAGGTGCAAGAAGACAACTCAAACTTTTCAATGAATAGTCAGCTTAAAATGTGTCTGAAAGCTACTTAAGCAAGGATGCCCTCATTACATTTTTACCGTGCTCTAATTTACACTGTACAACTTTGTACTGAAATAAACAGACACCCCTCAGGAAATTTTCTTCCAGTTTTCACCACAAATATCAAACTTTTGAAATCAGAGAGTATTACAGCAGATACCAATAAATCCCTGTGCTTCAAAGACCTATGTAATACTCTAAAAAAACTGGTTAACTTAAAAAACCCGTCTCCCATACAAAGTTCTGGATATCAACTACATTTAAGATAGAATGAATTTGACTGATCACTTGTCAAATTGTTGTTTGTGTATGGCTTACAAGATCATAAAACATATCAAATAAAAAAGTCTTGGTGTTTCTTCTGAAATAAAACACTTTAGTACTTCATTATTGCCATTCCACTAAAAAATCTGAATAGATAACATAGATCAAAGCTGAATAAAAAGGAGCTCTATTAGAAAGGAAACTATGTCTTACAAAACTCAGAAAGTTATAAGCTGGACGGTATAAGTATTACCCATCAAATTTAAATAAGAATGGTTTATAATGATATTTCAAGCTTCATGCAAAACTAAATAATGGATTGAAAAGAAGAAACTAGTTTCACTTCCAGATCATCATACTCATCTAATTAATATTAGGCCAGAATTTCAACAGACAAGAGTTTGTTACAAGAATTGCGTCTTATAAATAAGAGTGGAGGAATTGATTCTGAAATCTTATTTATTCAAGACCTACATCTGCAAGGTTGGTTAATCCCTATTTGATTCCATCCTTTATTCCTTTAGGATCTTTTATCAAAATTGCCAAGAGAGAGAGAGGTTAGTGGGATTTTACTTTTTGTTAAATGTTTTTTTACCCCCTAGCAATAATACTCCTCATCCACTTATATTTGGTGAGAATTAAATGTGTATAAATTAGATAATTATTACTCAATAAATGAATAATAAATATCATATCTAATAACGCTGATAAGAAGGTACATCTGAAATTCCAGAAAAGACATGATTTATTGAGGGATTTGATACAACAGCACTTATTTAAACTGCGTTTGTATTCATGTCTTTAATTTAATAACATACAAAGATCAAGGGCTTTATAACATAAAAGCCATATATAAGTTGAGTCTGGAACACATATTAGTTTGTTATTACTACCATATTCCTGTACCTAATATTTAGAAAATGATGAATACAGCTGGTACATAATTGTTTCTGAATTATTGTTTATTAGTAAATATTAACCGCAATACATGAATAAGAAAGTCAAAAATAAAAGTAATTAGACTGGCCAATTAAGAATCTTAGTTATAGTACACAAGTTTTTGTATAAAACTAAGTGATACTTTTTCCAAAGGCAGGAAAACAGACAGAGTTCCGACAAACATGAACACCATACAGCTATGATGTGTCCACTACATTTTTCACTCTTAAGATTCCCCACTGAGTATCAACAGCCCAGTCACCCTCTAAAAAACCTCTATCTAATTTCAAACAAGTCAATTACACGCTTATTAAGGAACCACAGACACATTTCACAATAGCTGTCTCCAGAAAAAAACTCATAAATACTGCAAATAGGCAACAGAATCCAATAAACACTTTGATACCCAGATTTATTTTCATGGAAATAATGTTCCGGAACCTATTTAATAAGATTTCTGTCTCCCTGAAAATGAGTTGCCATGATGTCTGGCTACTCGAGGCGCAAACATCGACAACCACTGTCAAGTAATGGAATCAGCAAGATCTGTATTGTCTGATTAAAACCATTTATCCTTGTCTATAATCTGTGTGATCTACGCTATATTACTATTAATGCTTCAGAAATCACAGGAATGGTATATTAGCCAGCAGTTTCTGATTTTATATGAGTGGTGTTCTGAGAAAACTGGGCATAATGCATGTGCATAAAGTGTCGTCCCAGATTAGCCTGTGCAGTCCACACAGGCTAATCAGGGACGACACTTTCAGCCTAAATTGGTTTTTTGCTAAGAAGAGACTTCATTTAAATGAAAAATTGCGGACTGCACAGGCTAATCTGGGACGACACTTTACGCACAAGCATTATGCACAGTTTTCTCAGAACGTGAAACATACGAGTCTAGCTCTGGGAAAAATGGGTTTTAATGCATGTGTGTAGTGTAGTCTAAGATAAGCCTGTGCAAACCGCACAGGCTAATCTGGGACAGCACTTAACGCACATGCATGAAACCCCCTTTTCACAGAGAACGGTCCATAATTATGTTCTTTAAAAGGACACAATGTTCAGTAAGTGGGTTACAATGTTTTTGTGCCTTGAAAAAATACAGGGTCATCAAACAGTAATGAAGTATTAAGTTTGCCATGAAAACAAATGGCAATCTTAAGACCAACTTTATTCCACAACTCAATAATTTTAATCATTTAACTGAAAGTGTTGACTTTGACATAGAAATGGTATTACTGCCTCATAAAGGCTGCACATTGACCGAATACCACAAATATTAAATGCAAGTTCCTTGAAAATATTCAGAAAATAAAGAGCCAACATGAAAAGAGAGCTAACACATTCAACTTTCAAGTGTCACCTTGACCTTGGGTTTGCAGGACTGGCTTTTGCCCTCTGCCTATGGTCTAAATGAGCGAAACAATTGGACAAAATCCAACAAAGGATATCGGGAATATGGAGCATACACACAAATGGAGGCTGAAACCTTGTGACCTTGACATTGAGATGACAAGAAAGACCAAACCTTTCTGCCTATTGTCTAATTGACCCTCTAAAATATGAGCAGTCCCAATCTGGTGGCTCCAATATAGTTACATGTGACCTTTACCTAAAGCCCTGTTTGACTGGCTCAAGCCTTTTGCACATCATTCTTTTGACTTAAACATTTGATGCAAGTTTTACAAAAAATCTTTCAAAGGATTAAACAATACATGGAGTGCACAAACAATTTGAATCTCAAACATTTAACCTTCAAGTGTGACCTTGGCCTTGAGCTGTTATGACTGTCTGATGCCTTCTGCACATTTTGAGCCAAGTTTGATTAAAACTTCACAGGTTTAGGAGATATGGAGTGGAAATAAATTAGAGACTCCAACATCCAACCCGTAAAATGACCTTGAGTCATAATGACAGGCTCTCTGGACAATCTTTAAATCACCTTAAAATTTGAGCACAGTTTCATGAAAATGAAAATCCTTGATGATGAAAACAAACAAAAAATGACTGCTCAAATATGTGACCTTTTAGTGTAACTGTGACAATGTCACCTTTCTTTTGCACAACTTCTTAATGACCAAAATGCAGATCAGAAAATAAGTTCCTACCAAAATACAGACAAAACTTATTTTTGCACACACACAAAATGCTAACAAGCACATTTGTTGAATTGATATCCGCCGCCACAAATGTTGTTTATAAATGGGTTCAAATCTCTAGATGTATAATAGATTCCTAACAAAGGGTGACAATTCCTATATAAGAAAGTGTAGGGTTATGGTTTTTGTTCATGGCACTTCTCCCGATTTATATCAATACACACATGAATTTTCATGTAGAAATCTTGTATCATATCTAATATATAGCCCTGAAAATTTACATCATATAAAAGCAACCAATAGCAATAACTGTTATTAAAGAAAGTGTAGGGTTATGGTTCTTGTGCATGGCAATTCTCTTTATTGATACCAAAACACCAATGAAGTTTCATGTTGATATCTCATATAGTTTCCGAGCCCTGACAGACAACAGACTGACAATGCAAATTCTGTATCCCTCCGCCTTTTGCGGTGGATAATCAACAAAAAATGAGTATACCGTCTGCACACCAAATTGAAAATAAACATATGTTGCATTATTTATTACTCAATTAATTGGATTCTTTGAAATGATATTATCATAATGTCATAATACAAGACAAAAACTTGATAACATATAGCTCTGTCCATAAAACTTCTGAAGAAGTGCATTTAATAGATGAGTACCACACACTGACATCCCACTGTATCATTCCCATCAAATGTGCTGTATACAAACAAATAGCTGCAAAACATCTTAATGTCAGAGCATCAATCAAACACTAAGAACTGTAACCTGTAAATTTTTTTATAATAGATGACAATTTGTCACAACCGATCAAGTGTTTGCAAGAACACTACATGGATTGGTGAGCATTTGAAAATGAATTTCCTGGGATAAAAAGCTGATCACTATTAACTCTTTCAGTGCTGGAACCAAATTTTGAAGGCCTTTGCAAACAGTTTGGATCCAGATGAGAGGCCACAGAACGTGGCGTCTCATCAGGATCCAAACTGTTTGCTATTCTGATAGTATTCTTTAAAAAAATTGAAGAAAATGCTAATTTTAGAAATTCAGCAGACAACATTTTAGCAGACGACAAATTTCCCAGCATGCAGTGGGCTAAGGAGAGAAAACTGCTCCATTCACAATCGGCCTACCTGAAATGCCTCACAGGTTTCTCCAGCAGGTCTGTGGTGCGAGCCTTGTACATTTCAAGCTCCTCCGTCTCCATGGTAGCCTCCAGCGCAGCCAGGGCCTGTGCAGGCTGGATCTGAACAACATCAGGTATGCGTTGCTAGTGGATACTACCCAGTATAAAGACTTATGTGGCTGCCATTGATATATTGTAATTGGATTAAAAACCCAACCGTTAATGAGTGCACATACTGTATAAACTATATTCCTCAAAAATGTATTAAGCTATTTAAAACTTGAGTATTTCATAACAATTACAAAGAAACACCAACCTAAACTGCATGTTGTATTACATGTATATAGAAAGTTGATGCAAAAAAATGTCGCCCCTGAAGATTGGACACTTTTGAAAACATAGGCATCAGAGGGGGTAATCACATGACAAACAAGATGGCAACGTCCATGCCGAGACAGGTATTATTTGCCGCTTTAAACCCTTCATAACTTGTATTATTTGTTTAAATGCCGCTCACTTTCCAGCCATGTCAGCAAGAAAGTGATTAGTGTTTATTTGCTCTTTATCCCTACTTAACACTCTGCAAATTTTCTTAGCGGGAGCTGTAATGTTGTGACCCTCTAAAATATTGTGCAGCAAGTAGTCAAGATATAGAGTAACAAGGGCTGTTTGTAAAACATGCATGCCCCCCATATGGGCTGTCAATTGTAGGGGCAGCCATTGTGTGAATACATTTTTTGTCACTGTGACCTTGACCTTTGACCTAGTGACCTGAACATCATTAAGTGTCATCTGCCAGTCATGATCAAATTCAATGTACCTATGAAGTTTCATGATCCTAGGCGTAAGCATTCTTGAGTTATCATCCGGAAACCATTTTACTGTTTCAAGTCACTTTGACCTTGACCTTTGACCTAGTGACCTGAAAATCAATAGGGGTCATCTGCCAGTCATGATCAATATACCTATGAAGTTTCATGATCCTAGGCATAAGCATTCTTGAGTTATCATCCGGAAACCATTTTACTGTTTCGAGTCACTGTGACCTTGACCTTTGACCTAGTGACCTGAAAATCAATAGGGGTCATCTGCCAGTCATGATCAATGTACCTATGAAGTTTCATGATCCTAGGCCTAAGCATTCTTGAGTAATCATCCGGAAACCATTTTACTATTTCGAGTCACTGTGACCTTGACCTTTGACCTAGTGACCTGAAAATCAATAGGGGTCATCTGCCAGTCATGATCAATGTTCCTATGAAGTTTCATGATCCTAGGCCTAAACGTTCTTGAGTTATCATCTGGAAACCATCTGGTGGACGGACCGACCTACCGACCGACATGTGCAAAACAATATTCCCCCTCTTCTTCGAAGGGGGGCATAAATATTAATACAATATAAACGCTAATCACGTAATTATCCCATTTGGGCATGGTTTACAAAAACTTTAAAGAGAATAGCTTTACAATGAAATGTACCAAATAGAACATTGTGGTTCCTGAGAAAAGAATTTAAGTAATTTGGTTGTACAAGTTTATATATTTTTATAAAGCATATGACCCCCAAAATGTAGCCAATTTTGACCCCTGGGGCATGATTTGAATACAATACAATGTTACAAACCTAATATTAAACCTCTGGTCCGCAAAGTCTAATCAGAGGCAACTCTTACCGCTTTTATGGCCATTTTTGTTAAAGGAAGTCTTGTTTTAGGAAAATCCAGTTAAGGCGGCAAGTGTCGTCCCTGATAAGCCTGTGTGGTATGACACACTGTGCACATGCAATAAGCCCGGTTTTCACAGATTGAGTCCAATAACATAAATAATGACTTGCAAATATCACTGTACTGACTTGGAAGAAGTAATTTGAAGCCAGTCCTGGTCCTGCAATTCTTCGCGCCACAAATCCATCACTGGCTGGTACTCTTGCCCTACTCTTGATCACGATATTGTACATGGCTGTGTCCCACAATCCACGCAGTCCTCTCCGTAACACCCCAACTAATTCAATAAGGAAATATCATATTGTTTCTTTGGCATTCGTTCTCTGTATACAATATTTTTTAAAGAATTGAAAGCTGTTATACACAAAACAGGGCTTCTCCTTTTTCAAAATTGTTTGTAGCAGATTTTGGCTCACTTTGAAACATTCTTTTTAATCTGGTTATTTGTTGCAAATTTATAAAGAATTTTTTAAAGCCAAATAGGCTTTTCTTTAGCAAAATTGGTCAATTTGTAGCCATTGGCTTATTTGGCAAATGGAAGAGTAAGGCCAGTAAATGTTACATTATTATAAATATTTTGCAACTGTTGATTTATCTCACATTACTTTCAGATCCAGTGCAGTAAAATTACATTCATGTACATTAAACCCATTAGGTTTACCAATATGAATTTTTAAGTGGTTAAGGGTTTAATAATTCAAATAATTTTGCTGCATTGTCATAGCATCTAGTCTATATTCGGACCCTTATTCTAAAACTATCCGAAAACTAAACAAGAGCACAGCATAACGGGTGCCACACTCGGCTATGGGTGCAGTTTTTAATAAATGAAAGCTTGTCAGAATTATTTTTTTTGAAAGGTCACAGTGACCTTGACTTTTGACCAAGTGACCTAAAAATGGGTGTGGTATGTAGAACTCATCAAGGTGCATCTACATATGAAGTTTCAAAGTTGTAGGTGGAAGCAATTTGATTTTAGAGCCAATGTTCAAAACCTTAACAAAATGTTAAGGTTTTAGCACAACGCTGACGTTGGACGACACGACGAGCTGGCTATGACAATACCTCAGGTTTTCTCCGAAAACGCCGAGCTACAAATATTCTTTAAATTTAAATATTCAAGACTTTTTGAAAGGACTACAATGCAATTTTCAAGACTTTTCGAAAGGACAACAATGCGTCAACATGCCTAATACAGCGTTAAAGGTTAACTCCTACTCACATAAGCTGATAGCCATAGCAGTGAGGGGACATGCCACAAACCCGAACAGTGTGGCAGCTATGGGTTGTATGGTTCCCAGCACCAGGAACCTCCAGAGTACCACATCCAGCAGGATACAAATCTTATTCTGGTTCCCTGTTTTATACAAACAGTATACAAATATTATTCTGGTGTCCAGTATCATACATACAGGGTGCATATATTATTCTGGTTTCCTGTATCATACATGCAGGATACAGGCATTATTCTGGCCTCATGCATCAGACATACACATTGCATCAGCTGGGATGAAAATCTTTTTCTGCTTCCCTGCATTAAACATACAGGACACATCTTATTCTGGTTCCCTGCATTTAACATACAGCACGATAAAGATCTTATTCTGGTTCCCTGCATCAAACATCCAGGATACAAATCTTTTTCTAGTTTCCTGCATCAAACATACAGGCTACAGATCTTATTCTGGTTCCCTGCAATAAACATACCGGATACAGATTTTATTCTGGTTTCCTGCATACAAAACCCTGAATCATACATACACATAACATGAGCCAGGACCTGTAATAATCTTGTCAAGTGACAGGGGGTTGTATAGCGAAAAGAACAGAAGTAATTTCTTATCCTCACATTCATAATTTTACCCTAGCACTCTATTTCATGTTGAAGTTAGAACCTGCAATTTGTTTCTATATTTGTTAGAGTACTTACACAAGCTCAGACTTATTCCCAACTTAAATGATAATGAGCCCCGCTCTGTAAAAAACTGGGCTTAATGCATGTGCTATTAGTGTCCTTTATGATAATGCATGTGCTTTAAGTGTCCTTTATGATAATGCATGTGCTTTAAGTGTCCTTTATGATAATGCATGTGCTTTAAGTGTCCTTTATGATAATGCATGTGCTTTAAGTGTCCTTTATGATAATGCATGTGCTTTAAGTGTCCTTTATGATAATGCATGTGCTTTAAGTGTCCTTTATGATAATGCATGTGCTTTAAGTGTCCTTTATGATAATGCATGTGCTTTAAGTGTCCTTTATGATAATGCATGTGCTTTAAGTGTCCTTTAGGATAATGCATGTGCTTTAAGTGTCCTTTATGATAATGCATGTGCTTTAAGTGTCCTTTATGATAATGCATGTGCTTTAAGTGTCCTTTATGATAATGCATGTGCTTTAAGTGTCCTTTATGATAATGCATGTGCTTTAAGTGTCCTTTATGATAATGCATGTGCTTTAAGTGTCCTTTATGATAATGCATGTGCTTTAAGTGTCCTTTATGATAATGCATGTGCTTTAAGTGTCCTTTATGATAATGCATGTGCTTTAAGTGTCCTTTATGATAATGCATGTGCTTTAAGTGTCCTTTATGATAATGCATGTGCTTTAAGTGTCCTTTATGATAATGCATGTGCTTTAAGTGTCCTTTATGATAATGCAAGTTGAGTTAATATTCATCAGTTGCATGTTTTAGGTCAACCAAAAAAATTACACTTTTAACCCATTTATGCCTAGTGGGCTCTCTCTTCCTTCTAAATTGGATCAATTTATTTCTAAAATTAGGGATGTCTAGTATATTTATTCCTATATTTAGAATAGTTCTTACAGAAATTCCTTTAAGCAAACAGTGCAGACTCAGATGAGACGCCGCATTATGCGGCATCTCATCGGGGTCTATGCTGTTTGCCAAGGCCTTTTTTCTAGACGCTAGGCATAAATGACTTAAGTGTTCCTAGACAAAAAGATTAAACAAACTCATGATAATTTTACAAATTAAGCTAGATTCACAACCTTTGCAACTTCTTACATTTACGCCAAAAACATAACATTTAATTCCATTCTATTGTAGTATTTGATCATAAGCTTTCTAGAAAACTAGATGACAACATAGATAAATTTACCTGGGCTGTCGATGTCGTATACCAGAAAGCAGAAGCAGTGAAACAGAAGTGACATCACAGGCATCCTGGAAAACAAAATTTTTAAAATAAACTAATTGTATTATAATTAATAGAATGTATTATATATATTCTGGTAAATTATGTTACTGTATGACGTGGACATCACTTCCTGTGTTTAGGTTTATATTAATACTACTAGTGAAGGCTATGGCCAAAACATGATTAGTATTTAAGAAATCAAAATAAACAGAAGTTACATGTTTGTTAGATATATTTTATTTAATGAACAAAAACATGATATTGACAGTGGCAGCATTTCAGAGTAACAGTGGCCAGGTCACCGTGGTGTAATGGATATGGTGTCTGCCTAGCGACCGGGAGGTCAAGGGTTCGATCTCCATCTTGGGAGCGTTCTTTAAATCTCCCCCACCCCATCTTGGGAGCGTTCTTTAAATCTCCCCCAAAGACACCAAGTACTGGTTCTAGGCCCAGGAAACGGGCTCAAGAGCGTTTATATAAGCCTAAGGCTTTCGATGCAATCGAGCTAAAATTAATAGGTTTAAACTAACAGTGGTATCATTTCATTATTTACAATCTCCTTGTAATAAGGTGAAAAGATATCAGCAATGCACTAGAAAAACATACCTTATGCATATGCTCACAGTGCCATCCCAGATAAGTCTGTGCAGTCTGCACTGGCTTATCAGGAACAGTACTTTCCGATTTTATGGAATTTTTTGTTATCACGTCCCTTCTTAGCAAATATCCAGTTTCGGCAAATAGTTTTGTCACTGATTTGCCTGTGCAGAATTCAAAGGCTAATCTGGGACAACACTCTATGCACATGCATTAAGGCTTGGTTTCCAAGAGTGAGACTCAAATCAAAGTTTTAACGCTGCATACTCAACATATTCCTTGCGTGATTCCCAAGTCCATTACAATCATAATACGCCATTTAACACCTACCACACTGGTGCCAAGATTGCGAGACACAGAGACGACGTCGACGTGACAACACACAGGGCAGGGAAGGATACAACAAGCAGAACACTGCCGCACACCCCCTTGACAAAGTAGTTCCAGAAGCGGTTAAGGTGACGCGTGACGCCCTTGCCCAGGAATCCTGAAATATGAGATTTGTGTGAGCCTTGCTCTGCGAAAAAGGGGCTTGATGCATGTGTGCAGTGTTGTCCCAGATTAGCCTGTGCAGTCTGCATTCCGTAAATGCAGAAAGTGTCACCCCTGATTAGCCTGTGCTGACACCACAGGTTAATCTCGGACCTTACTTTAGGAAAATGCAATGGGCCTCCTTTTTCCAGAGCAAAGTTCGTATAAAATGTGTGAACACTGCGGTTAAGGTGACGTATGAGGCCCTTGCCCAGGAATCCTGAAAATGAGATTTGTTCGGGCCTCGCTCTGCGAAAAAGAGGCTTAATACATGTGTGTAGTGTTGTCCCAGATACGCCTGTGCAGTCCGCACAAGCATATGAGGATGACACTTTCCGCTTGAAACTGGATTTTAGTTTCAAAGAGACTTCCTTCAAACAGAAATTCCATAAATACAGAAAGTGTCACTCCTGATTAGCCTGTGCTATAGGAAACCATACTTTAGCAAAATGCAATGGGCCTCCTTTTTCCAGAGCGAGCCTCGTAAAAAATTCGTGAACACTGCATTCAGAAGTTTTCCAGAATGTATAAGGTAAGTGCGTACATGCGTGTTATGTTTGATGAACACAATTGAGATCACTTGTTAAAAAAAATTCAAAGAAATAATCTTGAATCAAAAAGATCTTCTTGTGTTTACACTGATTTTCTTAAAAAGTATCTCAAGTTTCACATTAAGCAAATAAATCATAAATGAAAATCAGGAGAAGCTAACTCATGGTGCCTAAAATAACTTGCCATTTGTCTTATTGATCTCCCATAGACTACTTACACAATGGGGCCAAAAAACACTCAAACAAGACATGACAAAAATGCAAAATCTCACATCAAGTATGCACATTTTTCAAGTACAAAAATGCTATTCAGGGAATTTATACATGTATTTATGTGACAAAATCTAACACATGTTACAGCCACCCATATTTGTTGGCAGAACAATAATTTTATGTCAAAGACTTGGTTTTCTATAGCCTCCCACTTTTTTGTTGGTAAAATAATAGTTCCACTTCTAAGCCTGAGTTTGTAAAAGCCTTGTTTTGGAAAAACTGGCCTGAATTCATGTACGAAAAGTGTCCTCCCAAATAAGCCAATACAGTCCACACAAGCAAATCAGCTTAGACACTTTTCCTTAGACTAGATATTTTGAAATAAGATACTACCTATAAATGAAAAACATTATTTGTTGTCCCTTATAAGCCTGTGTGGACTGCACAGACTAATCTAGTTGGACACTTTAAGCAGAAACATTAAGCCCAGTTTTCCCATGACGAGGCTCATATATAAAGATAATGCCAGCACCTCTATCTGGGGCAGTCTCGAAATCTGTCCTGGACTTGCTCACGCTGTTCCAGATGGCAGCCAGGCGGGACACGAAGGTGTGTGTCGTAGAGGACTCATCCAGATACATCTTGCCCTGAAATGGGAAAATGGGGTTTAATGCATATGTAAGACAAATATATGCTTCTCAATACGCAGGCATACCCAAGAACAAAAAAGCCCATTATTGCCCTAAATATTGCCTTGTTAGTAAACCAGGTTTACTGCATGAGCGTTAAGTTTTGTCCCAAGTTAGCCTATGCAGTTTTCAAAGGCTAATCATGGATGCCGCTTTTCTGTTTTTAAGGAATTTTTTCTTTCAAGGAAAGGCTCTTGTTAATGAAAATCTTGTCTTGGCAAAAAGTGTTGTAACTGATAATCCTGTGCAGACTTCAGAGGTTAATCTAGGATGACACTTTAAGCACATGTATTAAGCCCCATCCCAAAGCGAGGCACAAATGTACTGTAAAACCATTAAATTTCGTGGGGTACGAATTTTCGTGGATTTCGTTGGTCCGCTGAACCACGAATTCAAGTACCAACGATTATGTATACATTTTTAATCCGAATCGGTCATTTTCGGCATTTTCTTTTGTGGTCGGTTATCCGAGATATTTGTTTTTTGTAATAGTTACTTCACTTCAGTTGGTCACATTACACTATAATTTGACTAAATAACATTTCCGAATTGAAAATGTAGTGTTTGGGTAATAATACTTTTTAAATCAAGAACGGTTTTTAAACTGTACATCAACAATTGTTCTCTTTTACGTGACGTCGTCAAATTAACAGTTTGCAGATTTATCACATGTCTTTTAGTGCAATTTAAAGTTAAAAGAGACATAACGGTTTTAACATTTTGGGGACCTTATTACTCAATTGTAACTACTAGGGGACAGATTGCGCTGAGAATTGCAAATATTGTCAAAACAACATTGATGGCAATTAGCCAGCGGGGACCCACAAGTGTGCCACTTTATTGCTCTTATCGACAATTATCGGAAACACGTTCATGCTTCAGTGCACATTAACATCAAGTCTTGCTGTCAACACAGATTAGCAGATTATGCTTCGTTATTACTCCGGTTATTATAATAAAAGTTTAATTATGACGGTAAGTCCTCCCCGAAAATTTGAAATCCACGAAATTACGTGTCAACGAAATAGTTGTTTTTTATTAAACCACGAATTTTCATACCGACGAATTTCTATACGTTTACAGTATTTTACTTAATACAGAAGAATACACAACAACTAAAGAGCCCAATGTGGCCCCAGATTATTTACTTGGGCACTGTCTCATCAAAGATCTTGATATCTATAATATTACTGTTATATAGTTACAACTAAATTAAAAATAAATAATCTATGACAAACTACGTTGTCAAACTTAGAAACATGTGAAAGACAGAATGGAAATGAACAAGAATCCCAAAATCAATTAATGATTGTTTGTGCTTATTCTAAAATTGATTCATAACTCATATTTGTCTGTATATATTTGAGAGGCCCCACTTTCAGAATCACAATGTTAAACTTAATGAGTGAAAATAATGAATTTCTACCATTAAATCATTGGTGTTGCTTTTTTTCTCAATTAAGCATGTAAGCATCAAATAATTTCTCCTCAAAGTCCTAAGATTGCAAACAAAAAAGATCAGTATTAAATGATCATCTAGAATCAGATATGGAAAGATTTATTTTGGCATCTGCTCATTCTGAACAATTTAAGGCACACTGTACTTATTCAAACTTTACTACATGTACAGTATAATATATATATGAGCCTTGTCCCAAGAAAATGGGGTTTAATTCATGTGCGTAAAGTGTCGTCCCAGATTAGGATGTGCAGTATGCATAGGCTTATAACGGACAACACTTTTTGCATTTATTGTATAGTCCGTTAAGAGGAAGTCTCTCAAAGTTTATGCCAAAAGTAGGCAACACTTCACTCACATGCCTTGAACTCTGTTTTCCCACAGCGAGGCTCTTTATTCATTTTCCTACTTACGTCTCTGTCTGAGATGACCCTGTTTGGCATGAAGGGTCTAGGGAACACAAGGGCTCGCAGACTGACAGGGCTGCACCAGGGGATGACCAGCTGGAAATGAAAGATTTTCTTAGTACAGTGCACATATCTGCATAATGTGGTGTGCTAAATCAAATCTTAAAATATCGCTGTGGCATAGTGAATATGGTGTCTGCCTAGCGACCGGAAGGATATGGGTTTGATCCCCACTGAAGCAGCTATCTTTAGATCTCTCCCAAAGACAACAAGTACTGGTTCTAGTTCCAGGAAACTGACTTTAGAGCATTTCACATACCGGGGTTAGCAATTAGCTAAAATGAATAGATTTAAAACTATATTAAATGTGTTCTTAACAGCCTTGTTCTGGAAAAACTTGGGTTTATTCATGTTAGTAAAGTGATGTCCCGGATTAGCCTGTGCAGTCCACACAGGCTTATCTGGGATGACAATTTCTGCTTTATGGAGATTTTTGCCTAAAGGAAGTCTCTTTTAAAAAAAATCTAGTTTGGGCTGAAAGTGTCATCCCTGATTAGAATGTGCAGACCAAACAGACTACTTAGGGACGACTCTTTAAGCACACACATTAGGCCCAGTTTTCTCAGAACAAGGCTCTTTTTTATTTCCAGTGTGCCAACTATAGGAAATTTCAAGATATAAACAATTGTTTTTGAAATCTTTAACCTCACTGTTGCTTCATAAATGCAGATGGCAACATTAGCAATCGCAGGTTGAAGACAGAATTATTTCAATCAGTGAATAGACCCTAATAAATGGAAAACAAGAGCACCGCCTTGCGGGTGCAGACCGCTCATCTATTTTTCTTTTAAAGGTGTAGGGACCTATCTCAATTTCAATCACAAAGGAGAGAGGGGTGGAGTGGAGAGGGGTGCATAGTGTGGGGGTGTGGTCATTTATTACATTATCTTCCAAAAATGCAAAATAAATGCAAAAAAACAAACATTTTTTTTTGCGGGGGGAGGGATTCTTGGGTGGGATTGTTGGACGGTATTTCAAAAAAAAAAATATATATATATATTTGTGTTTTTTAACCATGTTTGAAAAAAACAAGAGATGTGTTTGTCGGAAACACAATGCCCCCTATTGCGCTGCTTTGATTTTTTATTTTTTTATTTTTTTTTTTTTAACCTTTAACCTTGAAGGATGACCTTGACCTTGAACTTCCACCACTCAAAATGTGCAGCTTTATGAGAAGGCTGCTTTGAAATATTATTTTTTTGACCTTTGACCTTGAAGGATGACCTTGACCTTGAAGGATGACCTTGACCTTGAACTTCCACCACTCAAAATGTGCAGCTTCATGATAACTCCGCTTTGAAATTATTATTTTTTTAACCTTTGACCTTGAAGGATGACCTTGACCTTGAAGAATGACCTTGACCTTGAACTTCCACCACTCAAAATGTGCAGCTTCATGAGAATGCCGCTTTGAATTATTATTTTTGTACCTTTAACCTTGAAGGATGACCTTGACCTTGAAGGATGACCTTGACCTTGAACTTCCACCACTCAAAATGTGCAACTTCATGAGAACGCCGCTTTGAATTTTTATTATTATTTATTTTGACCTTGAAGGATGATCTTGACCTTGAACTTCCACCACTAAAAATGTGCAGCTTCATGATAACGCCGCTTTGAATTTTTTTAAATTTTGTTTGACCTTTGACCTTGAAGGATGACCTTGACCTTGAAGGATGACCTTGACCTTGAACCTACACCACTCAAAATGTGCAGCTTCATAATAATGCCTCTTTGAATTACTTTTTTTGCCCTTTTACCTTGAAGGATGACCTTGACCTTGAAGAATGACCTTGACCTTGAACTTCCACCACTCAAATTGTGCAGCTTCGTGATAACGCCGCTTTGAATTTTTTTATTTGTTTTTATGACTTTTGACCTTGAAGGATGACCTTGACCTTGAAGGATGACCTTGAACCTACACCACTCAAAATGTGCAGCTTCATGAGAATGCCGCTTTGAATTTTTTTTTTTTTTTACCTTGAAGGATGACCTTGAAGGATGACCTTGAAGGAAGACCTTGACCTTGAACTTCCACCACTCAAAATGTGCAGCTTCATGAGATACACATGCATGCCAAATATCAAGTTGCTATCTTCAATATTAAAAAAGTTATGGCCAATGTTAAAGTTTCCGGACGGACAGACGCCATATATTTGACATTTGACCTTGAAGGATGACCTTCACCTTCACCTTTCACCACTCAAAATGTTCAGCTCCATGAGATACACATACATGCCAAATATCAAGTTGCTATCTTCAATATTGAAAAAGTTATGGCCAATGTTAAAGTTTTCGGACGGACAGACACCATAAATTTGACATTTGACCTTGAAGGATGACCTTGACCTTTCAAAACTTAAAATGTGCAACTCCATGAGAAACACATGCATGCCAAACATCAAGTTGCTATCTTCAAAAGTGAAAAAGTTATGGCCAATGTTAAAGTTTTTTTCGGACGGACAGACAGAATTTTTTTGGGGTGGGGGTATAGTGTGAGGGTGTGGTGGTCATTTATAAGATGATCTTTAATTAAAAAAAATAATGGGGGGGATTGAGGGGGGATTCGGGGGGGGGGGGGGGGGGGGGGGGGAGGTTGAACATGAATTGTGGTATGTCAGGTAAGAGTTGTTTTGTCAAAGTATTAATCGAATCTAATCATAAATAAAGAAGTTATGGTAATTTTAGCAAAATGTAATAATTTGACCTTGAGAGTCAAGGTCATTCAAAGGTCAAGGTAAAATTCAACTTGCCAGGTACAGTACCCTCATGATAGCATGAAAGTATTTGAAGTTTAAAAGCAATAGCCTTGATACTTTAGAAGTAAAGTGGATCTAAACACAAAATGTAACCATATATTCAAAGTTACTAAGTCAAAAAAGGGCCATAATTCCGTAAAAATGACAACCAGAGTTATGCAACTTGTCCTTTACTGTCCCCTTACGATAGTTTGCGAGTGTTCCAAGTATGAAAGCAATATCTATGATACTTTAGGGGTAAAGTGAACCAAAACACAAAACTTAACCAATTGTTTAAGTATAAAGGGCCCATAATTCCTACAAAATGCCAGTCAGAGTTACATAACTTTGCCTGCACAGTCCCCTTACGATAGTTAGTAAATGTTGCAAGTATGAAAGCAATATCTTTGATACTTTTGGAAAAAAGTGGACCTAAACACAAAACTTAACCAAATTTTCAATTTTCTAAGTATAAAAAGGGCACAAAATTCTGTCAAATTGCCAGTCAGAGTTACATAACTTTGCCTGCACAGTCCCCTTATGATAGTTAGTAAGTGTTGCAAGTATGAAAGCAATAGCTTTGATACTTAAGGAATAAAATGGACCTAAACACAAAACTTAACCAAAATTTTCAATTTTCTAAGTATAAAAAGGGCAAATAATACTGTCAAAATGCAAGCCAGAGTTATCTAACTTTGCCTGCCCAGTCCCCTCATGATAGTAAGTAAGTGTACCAAGTTTGAATGCAATAGCATTGATACTTTATGAGAAAAGTGTACCTAAACGCAAAACTTAACCGGACGCCGACGTGATGACAATAGCTCATAATTTTTTTTTCAAAAAATAGATGAGCTAAACAATGATGCACTGAAAAATGTGTTGATGATTCATTTTTAAATATAAATATTTACCCCGGTTTGTAAAATATATGCTGCCCATATAATGCAATATAGCATAACAAACAAGATCTATCCCAATGCAGTGAGCACAATCTTCTGTAGTGTTATTATAATACACATTTTGAGTCATCTCATTAGTCTGCATCTAAACTATATACACATGCAAGTCTCCGAAAGTCCAAGTCTTGTGTGATGTTTGTGTAATAATTGTATGTTTTATCTATATATTTTACTCTGTATAAAACAACAACAGAGTTGACATGAGCTGAAAAAGATTTGCATGTTGAACAAATGATCTGACATGTTATTTTAAGGCTCATGTTAGAATGATGTATTTGCATGCATTTTTATTTCCACAGTAGAGGGCCAGGGTATGATGTTTTATAAAGAATATAAAATTTGTATGCCTTAATATGTCAGAAAATATTTACATGTACTAGTGGAGGACCAATAGCCGAAGGAAAAAATGACATTCTATGCTAGACCAGTTTGTAAGCAACCCACATGTAACATTTCTTCAAAATATCACCAAACTTATAAAGGTTATTGGGCAGAAACTTAAAAACTATTTCTAGCAATCATCAAACTTTTCCCAACTGACCCCAAAGGATCTCTATGCAAGCATGTAATATCCATAGTTTCATTGTCAATGCAAACTTAAGTTATAATATACTGATCAGGTAAAACACAAATCTTGATCAACATTCTAAAAGTACAAATGTGGTATTATTCTGATAAAGTGCAGGTCACAGTTATGCCCCTTGATCATTGGCTATATTTGATAATCACAATAACAGAAATTGATTTTAAATTGAATATCTACAATTGATATTGTAATTTGGAATACAACATGTAATTGCATGCAAATGTTAACCTGAATTTTCCTAGCACAAACGGAACATAATTTGCCTAGATTGCAGGTAAGAGTTGTGTACCTTTGTCAGTGAATCTCAAATGATGATCCAAAAGACTTGTGTGAAGTTTCATTTAAACCTCTGTAGTTGTTACAGAGATATTGCGCACAAACCTAAACATAGCTTTAATAAGTACAAAAGTGGGGCTTAATACTGCTAAAAGACTGGTCATAGTCATAAAAGTTGGTGAGTAACTGATTATATGTGTCATGTTCTGAGAAAACTGGGCATAATGCATGTGCGTAAAGTGTCGTCACAGATTAGCCTGTGCAGTCCACACAGGCTTATCAGGGACGACACTTTCCGCTTAAACTAGATTTTCGGTAAAAAGGGACTTCCTTTAAACAAAACAAAAGCACCGCATAACGGGTGCCACGCTCATCTACGGGTGCAGTTTTGAATAAATGAAAGCTTGTCAGAATTAATTTTTTTATTTTTTTAAAGGTCACAGTGACCTTGACCTTTGACCTAGTGACCCAAAAATGGGTGTGGCGTGTAAAACTCATCAAGGTGCATCTACATATGAAGTTTCAAAGTTGTCGGTGGAAGCAATTTGATTTAGAGCCAATGTTCAAAACCTTAACAAAATGTTAAGGATTTAGCACGACGCGGACCGCGGATGTCGTACGGCGGACAGCGGAGGACACGACATGGTGGCTATGACAATACCTCAGGTTTTCTCAGAAAACGCCAAGCTAAAAAAACCATAAAAGCAGAAAGTGTTATCATTGATAAGCCTGTGCGGACAGGCTAATCTGGGACGACACTTAACGCACATGCATTATGGCAAATTTTCACAGAACAAGACACATATAGACCCTAAACTAAACATTTATGCAAAGTTCTTTTTCGATATCTGTAGTAGATATAGAGTTATGTTGCACCCAAATGTTAACCTGAATTTTCTAAGTGCAAAAGGTGTATACTTTGCTTTAATTGCAGGTCAGAGTTATGCACTTTGGTCAGTGGACTCACAAAATGACCCCAAACATGAGTGTAAGTTTTCATGGAATATGAGTCAGGGTTCCCAGCTTTTTGTATAAACAAAATTCCCTGATTTCTCCCTGAATTTTCCCTGATGGAAAAAAGAAATTCCAGGATAATAATTTCGACCTATTTCTTATTTTAGACACCCTCAATAAATAGCGGTTGCAGACAATAATATGTATTATATTTATGCAATTTTAAAGCAATGGCCTCCCATCTCCCCTCACAGCCATCCTTTCCTCGCCTTTTCATTTATTTTTATTTAATGTTTGTTTTGCAACAATAATTGGAATATATTGTTAAGTAATTCAACATTTTTAAACAGTAACAGGAACAACAGAGTTTTCCCTGATTTCAGGAAATTTCCAAAATTCCCTGACTTTTCCCTGATTGGAAAAAGTGAAAGTCTAATTCCAGGTTTTCCCTGATTTCCTGGTTGGCTGGGAACCCTGATGAATTGTGTGAACAAGGATATGGAGAATTTGAACGCAAACCTTGACCATAGCATTAGGCTGACGGATAAACCCACAATTGTGTGAGTAGTATAGCTTGGGGAATAGTTAAGCTACGTAAAAAAAAATACTTTTTAATTTTTTTTTGTCTTCCTGGAAAGCATAATCCAGAGACATATAGCTAGTTGAATAGTCAAGCTAATATTTTTTTTATATTTAATGTTATTTTAGAGTTTTTCTGGCAAGAATAACCAGAGACTGTGGCTACTACAGTTACCCCAAAGAAGAACATGGAGTTCCATGTCCATGCCCAAGTCCGTTGGAAGTAGTTGAGCCATCTCCACATGGGGTAGCTGGTGCTGTTCTTGTGCTTTGTCTCCTTAGTGATGTAGTATCTCTGAAAGTAAACACTATCATGTGACTCAACATAGCCAATCAAAGAACACATGATCATGTGACTCAACACAGCCAATCAAAGAACACACCATCATGTGACTCAACACAGCCAATAAAAGAACACACGATCATGTGACTCAACACAGCCAATCAAAGAACACACCATCATGTGACTCAACACAGCCAATAAAAGAACACACAATCATGTGACTCAACACAGCCAATCAAAGAACACACCATCATGTGACTCAACAAAGCCAATGAAAGTACACACAATTATGTGACTCAACACAGCCAATCAAAGTACACACCATCATGTGACTCAACACAGCCAATAAAACAGATTTCATTATCAATTCACACAGGCTACTCAGGGACAACACTTTCGCCCTTTTTGGAAACTTTTCTCTTCTAAAGTCTCTCCTGAACGAAATTCCAGTCTAGGCGGAAAGTGACTTACCATAGTAGTCTGTGCAGACAGCTTATCAGAGACAAAACGTTATGCAGGCGTATTAAGCCCAATTTTGCAAGACCGAGGCTTGTATTTTGACATCTATGCCTCTTACGTTCAAGGTTAATCCATTTATGCCTAGTGGACTCTCCAATCCTTTTAAATTGGATCAATTTATTTCCAAAATTAGGGATGTCTAGTATATTTATTTCTATATTTATAAAATTTCTTACACAAAATTCCTTTAAGCAAACAGCGCAGACCCAGAAGAGACACCGTATCATGCGGCATCTCATCTGGGTCTACGCTGTTTGCCAAGACCTTTTTTCTAGATGCTAGGCATAAATGGGTTAATTTTGTTTCAGTGAGATTCACAAGCACTTCTACAATCTTATCTCCATGCTCTTATATATAAACGCGGTTAAAAGTTAAACATATATACTTACAACTCTCCAATTATTTGATAAAACACTGGATTTATTTGAATTTCCTATATAGAAACGTATTGTGTATATAATGGCTATAATGTCTATTACCCTTGTCAAATTAAATTTGACTTTTAGTAAAGATTTTACATTCGTACTTCACACATTTTGTAAAACCATGACATTATTAGCAAACACAATCATCATTTGAATTGTTGGCTGTTTGCTTGTGACATAATATACTAGTGTGTCATAAAATAATGTAAACACATCGTATAAATGTCAAAAATAATCATCATTAATTTATGAAGATTCATGTTTATCCTTATCAGCTAAAAAGCAAAATGAAAATGTCTATATGCAACCAACATTAAAACCTGGACAGCCTGCGAGTTAAGCGCAGGTTGTTTAGATCTTATGCTGTTTGTAGCTCATCAGTATCTTAAAGTTGGAAATGAAGCGTTTAAAATTTGAATATAGGAAGAAAGGTCATTAATTTAATATGATTTAAAATGACAATCTGAGCAGTTAAGGGTGAAAAGAAAAGCACTAGAAAACAGTTCTCACCACATCCCCCGTCTTGGGTAATGCACGTTGTTGGTTGACTTCATTCACGAGTTGCGTGGGCACAACAGTTTCCTCTCCATCCAAACATTTCACGGTCACCCAGTTGCCAGGTAACCAGGTTATCATGTGAAAGACAAACACTCGGTTTGGAACCCGCACTTTCTCCAGTTCTTTCAATAGCACTGGTTCTCTCTGAATAAAAATTAAACATGCTTTGATTGTTGAGCCTTGTTTTAGGAAAACTGGGTTTAATGCGTAAGCAGGCTGCACACGCTTATCAGGGACATTTTAATTGGAATTTTTTGCTCACAGGAAGTCTCTTATAAATGAAAATTCAATTCAGGCGGACAATGTCATTCCTGATAAACCTTTGCATACTGCAATTGGTAATTTAACAAGGGCTGTCTGTAAAACATGCATGCTCCCCATATGGGCTGTCAGTTGTAGTGGCAGCCCTTGTGTGAATATTTTTTTGTCACTGTGACATTGACCTTTGACCTAGTGACCTGAAAATCAATAGGGGTCATCTGCCAGTCATGATCAATGTACCTATGAAGTTTCATGATCCTAGGCCTCATTATTCTTGAGTTATCATCTGGAAACCATTTTACTATTTCGAGTCACTGTGACCTTGACCTTTGACCTAGTGACCTGAAAATTAATAGGGGTCATCTGCCAGTCATGATCAATGAACCTATGAAGTTTCTTGATCCAAGGTGTAAGCATTCTTGAGTTATCATCCTAAAACCATTTTACTATTTCCAGTCACTGTGACCTTGACCTTCGACCTAGTGACCTGAAAATCAATAGGGGTCATCTGCCAGTCATGATTAATGTTCCTATTAAGTTTCATGATCCTAGGCATAAGTATTCTTGAGTTATCATCCGGAAACCATTTTACTGTTTCGAGTCACTGTGACCTTGACCTTTGACCTAGTGACCTGAAAATCAATAGGGGTCATTTGCCAGTCATGATCAATGTACCTATGAAGTTTCATGATCCTAGGTGTAAGCATTCTTGAGTTATCATCAGGAAACCATTTTACAATTTCGAGTCACTGTGACCTTGACCTTCGACCTAGTGACCTGAAAATCAATAGGGGTCATCTGCCAGTCATGATCAATGAACCTATGAAGTTTCATGATCCTAGGCCTAAGCGTTCTTGAGTTATCATCCAGAAACCATTTAACTATTTTGAGTCACTGTGACCTTGACCTGCCAGTCATGATCAATGTACCTATGAAGTTTCATGATCCTAGGCCTAAGCATTCTTGAGTTATCATCCGGAAACCATTTTACTATTTCAAGTTACTGTAACCTTAACCTTTGACCTAGTGACCTGAAAATCAATAGGGGTCATCTGCCAGTCATGATCAATGTACCTATGAAGTTTCATGATCCTAGGCCTAAGCGTTCTTGAGTTATCATCCGGAAACCATCTGGTGGACGGACTGACCAACGGATCGACCGATATGTGCAAAACAATATACCCCCTCTTCTTCAAAGGGGGGTTTAAAAATATAACATATAGTTAATTTACTCAATGGCTTATTATATGACAAAAGTACACACACATAGTGCAATGTGCTACTGAATTTGCACAAAATGAAATTCAATAAATCATATTTGATTGACAATTGCAATTCAAACAAAATTTTCTTTTACAGCCAACTGGTCACAATTAAATAAACCAGTTGTAATTATCTGAGTTAAGCTTCATAATGAAGAGTAAACTTATTTGAGTGAGACCGCATTAATTTGGCAAATTTAGGATAATTCACAGGCCATATTTCAGAAAGTGCCTTTTGAGACCTGGTTGGTTATCATATACTTGGCAAAGTTTTTATACCCACAAACACAGTGGCCACGTTTCATGATGATTATATGATTAAAACTGCAGAAGAATTTTGTTACCTTGAATCTGCTTAGGTTCGAGATTATGTGGAAGTGCAATGTTATTCTCCATTTAACCCCTTCTAGTGGTATACAAAATAAATCATTTGTCTCAAAGTTTCCAATAAAAATATTAGTTACTTCCAAGTAGTTTTCTTTCCCAACACGTGCAATAATATGTATTATCATCTGTTTCATGGGTCTTTATGATCTTATATACTGATATGTATTTAGAACACAACACTCCTTTACTCTTTCAGTGCTGGAACCAAATTTGGAAGGCCTTTGCAAACAGTTTGGATCATGATGAGACGCCACGTTCTTATTCTGAAAGTATTCTTTGAAAAAAATCGAAGAAAATGCTTATTTTAGAAACTTAGCAGACAGCATTTAAGAAGACGACAAATTTCCCAGCATGCAAAGGGTTAACATTCTTTTTTAGGATAAGTCAAACTATGGATATCTTAGTCATTTGTGACAACTCAGTGACTTTAAGATAACAAAATTGTGCTGAAGTTGAGTTAAATTAGATAATTTAGCCAATTTGTTATAATTTTCCAAGGGCCATAATTAAATTCAAAAGTACGACAAATTTCCCAGCATGCAAAGGGTTAACATTCTTTATTAGGATAAGTCAAACTATGGATATCTTAGTCATTTGTGACAACCCAGTGACTTTAAGATAACAAAATTGTGCAGAAGTTGAGTTAAATTAAGATAATTTAGCCAATTTGTTATAATTTTCCAAGGGCCATTATTAAATTCAAAAGTACTTCAGGCCAATTGGCTGGTTATGCAAATAGGCTGACAAATTATGTCAATAAAAATAATAACATTTTTCATGATGAAGTGTTTCAAACTATTTGAGTTAGGAGAGCGTTAATTTGAACATTTTTTACCATTCAAGAGCTTTAGTTCATGAGTGCTTATATGATCTGGCTGGACCTATATACCAGTACTATGAACACAACAATATAACCAAGTTTTATAATGATCTGATTTAAACTGTATGAGTAAGAGAACGGACACTGTTATTTTAGTCACTTTATATCATTATTATTATTCAAGTGCAATTATTCATAAAAGCTTTACATGATTTGGCGGATTATCAAATTTGGAAGAGATATTATGTGCACAAACATTTTAACCAAGTTTAATAATGATCTCATTTTAAACTTTGAGACTAAATAAGTGAACATTGTTCTCCTGGACATGGCAAAACCCACCTCCACCCACCGCAAGTGTTCCCATATACGCCTTAGCTTTTTAACGGTTGTATGAAAATCCTAAACAAATATCTGTTAGACTTGAATCTTAATAACTTAGACTGTCGTAATGCTTTGCTGCCTTACAAAGCACTTAATTATGTTACTAGTTTAAATTTATCAAAAATCACAAAAACATATCACAACATTTACTGGTGTGTAACCTGTTTCATGAAGTTGTAGTCCCTACGCAGGAAGTAGGCTGTCTGGTGGAGATCCTCCTCCTCCGTGAGGGAGATGGCATCCTCGTGGGCGGACCACATGTGATGCAGCACAAACTCCCTCTGAAAATAAGGGGAAACCACATGTGTTGTAGCACAAAATTGCTCTGGAAATAAGGGCTGACCACGTGTGTTGTAGCACAAAATTGCTCTGAAAATAAGGCTGACCACATGTGTTGTAGCACAAAATTGCTCTGAAAATAAGGGCTGACCACATGTGTTGTAGCACAAAATCCCTCTGAAAATATCATGTGTTGTAGCACAAACTCCTGCTAAAAAAGCGGGGTTTTATTAATCCTTCCATAAGCAAAGTGAAAATTGCTATATGCGACCAGCCTAAAACCATAACAGCCTGCAAAAGACTCTCAGTCTGTTCTGGTTTATGCTGATTGCTGTGTATCAGTACTTTATGAAAAGAAAGGCTTTATTATATTTTTCATTTAAGGAAATTGTTTTTCTACCAATTATTCATAAATTGCTTAACTCTACTTCATTTCATTTTGTGGTATACAAAAGAGAACAATAAATTCCATACTGAACAAGACGTTCGGCAACTGCCATGTTCAACATGAAAAAGTATGTTCTGGTTTTATGACACATGCCACTTATATAATAACTACAACATTTTTCAATCATTTCAATAAACAAGAGGTCCTGAAAGGCCCAAAGTCGCTCACCTGAGATAAAAAGAAATGACCTGTTCTTTGCAGCCCAAGATATCAATGAAACACAATAATGTTCTAACTTAGTTTCATGAAGAATGAACAACAAATGGCCCCCTGGTGGCCATGGTTTTTTTAACAGACCTGAACCATTTTTGAACTCTTCCAAGATATGTCCAAATTTCATGAAGATAATGTGTCTTGTAGACTGTTCACATGTTTTCACTTTTCTACATATAAAGAAAACTGCCCCACCACCTGGTGCCCATGTTTTTTCACTTATCACGACCATTTTCAAACTCGTCCGAGACATCCACATAGCTAATGTTTTGACAAAATTTCATGATGATTAGGCAAAAAATGTGACTTCTAGAGTGTTCACAAGCCTTTTTACTATATAAATATAAGGAAAAAGACCCCCACTGGCGGCCTTTTTTTTTTAACCGATCCAAACCATTTTCGAACTCAACTGTTGTATCCAGGTGTGGTATTGCGGTCTCGTTTGCTTACGCAAGTGAACCGGTCACGGGATGGTTATGGGTTATATTACTTTGTGAGCACTTATGCAATGCGGAAATATTTATTCTAAAAGCGCTTATTTTCGGTCAGGATGACACCGCTGATTGGTTGTAATTCAATTAACTAAAGGTATTGCCGTTTACTTAAATATAATTTTATAAACATATTATTCAACAGTAGGCTGTTTTAACTAAACAATTTAGAAATATGAAAATGTATCGATTTTATATTTTTATTTCATTAATATTGTGTATCATTCATTACCGTTTTATTTTCAATTTTCTGACATCGTTTTAATACATAAAGCCTGAAAATGATTAAATCTTGATAAATGAACTCTGCAAATAAGAAAGATATTCTTGACTTTGAAGGTTATTCTGATTCTGATTTCTATCTCCAGAAGCTTATAATTGAAATTATTTCTTTATTGTCTTCATAGAGTATCCATTTTATATGTGTTAACATATCTTAAATATGATTATATAAAGTGAATTATTATGGAATCTTGTTTTGATATGAAGTTCCCATTTAAATTACATATTTTTGTTAATTGTTAAAAACATGCATTAAATACTCATTCTGTGAAATAAAATATATCAAACACTTCAACTAGCTTGTATTACTGACCACTGATATTAACATCTGGCATAGAGCACAGTGAGAGGGTAATTAAGTACCTAGGAATCATGATTCTGTCAGTCTGTGGTCATTATCAATTTGTTCAGGGCAACTCATGCTGGTTTTCTAACTGTATCAGACACTACCTGGCTAAGAAAGCTGAGTGGTAACAAGAAATATCTTTAAAAAAGATATACGGCATTGATTGTGGTCGATGTTTATGAACGATCAAAAGTTATCTTTATGAGATAAAAAGTAGCGAATGCCTTTTTTCTGCGCAGTTCTTAGCTACATCACAAGAAAATCAATTACGGGGTGTTGCGCCAGATTTCGTGGCTTATTTTGCATTATGTGATATTATTACTCAGATATCTATATTTACAGAATAGAAAAACACAAGAAACATGAAAATAAACGAGTGCATATAGGTCAGCCGGCAATACTCGAATTTTATTTAATTGCATAATTATAGTATAGTGAATTATTGTGCTCATGCTTAATAAACTGGTCTAAATGGATAAATATTTCTAATTAATTTTATCAAAATTGGCCCTTATCATGCAAATTTTGAAAACATATTAAAAATCGATGATTGACATACCACAATAATATCGCCGAATATCTTTATTTAGTATCTTTCTGATCAAAACAGACTTCAAGTGCACAAAGTTTACGAGACGGCGTTTATATAAAGATTTCTGCAACTGACCGCAAACTGACCTTGATACCTTGCGGATTGGAATGCAATGCATTAAAGTTAGGTAACAATTCTGCTGCTGAAACGACGGCTTGTTTACGCCAACTGTACACGACCAAGGCAACAGCTGTGCCTAAAATATTGATATATCGACAAAGCGACTAAACAAACTATTTACTCCATCAGACAAAAATAGCATAGATTCCAATTTTTTCCTTCAATGAAACTATCGCAACCCCTTCTGCGAACTCCGGTGATGAACTGTATATAAACTCTGACTTTCACACACTGGCCGCGAATTGACCCGAAACCTCGCGGGTTGAAATGCAATGCAAGTAAGTACTAAATATGAGAATATAGCCTTTAGTATAAACGCTTTTGGGCTGGTAATTCTCTGAAAATAAAAGGTGAACGCACAAACTGTATTTATGTCGAAAATTGATTGTAAAACTGTTCTATCTATTGAGCCTTTTCATTAGAGATAAAATTGTTTCATGCAGTAAAACAGTGTTACAAAGACGCGGATATGTTTCCAATGTTCTGGTGTTATACTCAAATCAGCCAATGGAATAAATGAAGTGTATTCATTTGTACCTAGCCGCGGGAAATTTTATTTGAATATTATTGGACACTTACAAAGGTCAAGTCAGGGTGAAAAGCTGGCTTAATACAGCCAAAGACCTATAGATAACACAGATTGGAAACTCTCCTCTTCGCGATAGCGATATGCGATAATATCTAACGGCGGACGCGGGTACCGTGACATTGATTTTGGAGATGCCGGTGTACCTGTAGATTCTTCCCTGTTCCAGCTACTGTCGGCCATTTTGTTATAAAGCAATCAATTATTCTTCGTAATTAATCGTTAATATTTGTTGTCGTAGGGTATTCTGAGCATGATCTGGAAGTAAATATTATATTGATATTGTTACTAACAATCTTAATGTGTTAATTAGTGTGTTTAGCGCTCGGTTGTCAGTTTGCAGAGCAATGAATGTCTGAAAGCGCAACGTTACGAACTTCGCGTAGTAGTAGTAGTGAGCAAAGTCGGTCGCCAAAAAAAGACATATTGAATATTTTTTTGTGTGAATAAAAATAAGTATTTATTTTCTGTGTTGATAATTCTTTAGGTTTTGGTAGTTGTTATTCTAATTAATTATTAATTTATCGGAATTTGAAAGAGAACACTGGATTTGTTCATTTTCGATAATTTTTTAAAAATTGAAAGGCCCGAAGCATTTTTTTTTAAACATCTTCATTAAGCATCACATATTGATAACATTTTTATGCTAGGTGAGATGTTAATCTATGTATGATTTATAAAAAGTAGACGAAAATGAGGTATTTTAAAGGATTTTGCCTTTGTACAATTTGTACTATTTTATACTGTTATTCCATTCAATCATTTTTCACACCTGTCGCCAAAGTCGTTTTTTTTCTTTTTGACAAACTTTTCTAGTTCTCATTCCATATCGTTGAAGTAAGATTTTTATGCTAGGCAAGATGTTAATCTAAGTATAGATTTAAACAAACCAGAAGAAAATAATCAATTTAAAGTATTTGGCCTGATACATGTTGGTACAATTTTAAGCTCTTTTCTTCTGTTGTACAAGATTGCTGTCAAACGTGTTTTTGTTCTTTTTGATAAACTTTTTCATTTTTCATCCCAAATAGATTAAGTCAGATTTTTGTGCTTGGTGATATGTTAATCTAGGTATGAATAAACTAAACTGGAGGAAAAAGTTCATTTTAAAGGATTTTGGCCTTGTACAAAGATGGTACAGTTTTAAGCTCTTTTACCCTATTATACACACGTGTCGTCAAAGGTGCTTTGGTTCATTGTGAAAAACTTCGTCATTATTCACCTCAAATCGAAGAAATTAGATTTTTATTCTGGGTAATATGTTTATCTTGGTATGAATAAAAAACAAGATGAAAGTACAATGTATGGGTTTAAATTCTCATTTAATATCTTTTATTAGTATTACCAGTTTTCCTGTCAATGTTACACATGCAAGTTAATATACAAACATATTTTAACAGATAGCTGTGAGATTACTATTTAAACACAAACAAAAGCTGTGAGATGACTATATAAAAATTCGCCAGCCGCGGCCACTGATCACACAATTAAAATCAATCGACAACGCAAACTGATAATTGAAGTTAGGATCCCTTCTTTTAATTAATTCTCAAGAATAAAGAAAAAACACACAAAGCATCTTTTTCAGTTCGCTAATTGATCCGACGATTAACACGCGCGTGAAATGTTGTTGTTTTTTTCTTTTCGCGAAATCCTAGCCCACGATACTGAAAGCTTAATTTAATTACCAAAAGAAAAAAACTGGATTACAAACAAAACTTTAATTACCTATAACTCATGAATAAGATCTAAATAAAAAGAGAATTAAACAATTGAAAAAATCTACCCTTCAATATTGAAATGAGTCTAACTGAAACCGTTTTTGGATCGAACGATCATAGCATTTATTATACTGTAATGTTGTTTTAATCAGAGACATATATCTATGAGTCCACATATATCTATCCGTTTTGAAATAATTATATTTTATAAGGTTTTAACTGTTTGAAAAACCAAATTATACAAGAATATTTTATCAGCAAAAGCCTTTCAAATAAACTATTCAACAGCATTCTTCAAAAAAAACATAATTACCCATGTTTCTATGAAACTTTATTTTATAAAAATCGGATCATTATTGACCAAGTTACAGCCGCCTTTCATAGCGCCGTAACATTTTCGCATAACTTTGCTCGATAATCGTAGCCGTTGCTACTGACGCGTCGCTATCTTATCGCAATCGTGATACACCGGTTATCTCCGGACTACTCCGATTGATTCATGGAATAAATCGTCTGCTGATCCTCAGTGTACTTATCGGTTTCTCGACCACGTGACCCCGCCGAGAGATAGCCCGATAAGGCGCGAAGTTTCCAATCTGTGTTATCTATAGGTCTTTGATACAGCTTACGCCGAAAAAGTTACACACTGCAATGATCAATATCTGCAGGGAATTTCTCAAAGATGGCTTATCAGTAATAGTTCCCATTATAGATTAATTTGCAGATTTACACAAGAAATTACAACTTAGCCAAATAATGTCATTATACTAGAAAAATATGCATTTTGAAATATTTACCCTTTACGTGTTTTGAAACCAAGGGGTCTTACAAATTCTAAAGCAGAAGTAAAAATAGATTGGGAAACATGACTCAGCAGGTTAAACAAGGGAGATAGATACTGCAAAATTGTGTACATGTTGTCTTTCTTTCAGCTATCTCTTAGTTGATAGGCTTACCATAAGTAATAATGACTAAAACAGTTATGTTAATTATGAAAATTCTGTGTTATGAAAAATTAAATAATACAGTTAATAGTACATAATAATGACATAATAAAACCAAACTTTACTACACAGGAAACAAATGTTCTGACCAAAGTTCATGAAGATTGGGCAACTGAATTAAATAAATAATTTTAAAGAGGTTATGAATTAATGGTGTTATTTAATTTTAAGAATCTATAGATTATTGCAAGTTTAATATGCAAAATAGGAAGGATATTAACTTAACATTGTCTTCATTGTAAGAATACATTAAAGCAACACTTTATAACATAACTAGATTGTTAACAAGGTTTTACTATAGTCATATATGAAAAAATGCCCTGCCCCCTAGCGGCCATGTTTTTCAAACAACCGGAATCATTTTCAAACTCGTCCAAGATATCATTGGGATGAATGTTCTGACCAAGTTTCATGAAGATCAGACAATAAATGTGGCCTCTAGAGTGTTAACAAGATTTTAATATAGCCATATATAGCCAAATAAGGAAAAATGCCCCGCCCCTTGGCAGCCATGTTTTTCAAGCAAAGGCTACCATTTTTGAACTCATCCAAGATATCATTGGGACAAATCATCTGAGCACGTTTCATGAAGATTGGACAATAAATGTGGCCTCTAGAGTGTTAACATGGTTTTACTATAGCCATATAAGGAAAAATGCCCCGCCCCCTGGCAGTCATGTTTTTCAACCCACCCGCATCATTTTCGAACTTGTCCAAGATATTATTGGGATTAATCTTCTGACCAAATTTCATGAGGATTGGGCAATAAATGTGGTCTCTAGAGTGTTAACAAGATTTTACTAAAGCCATTTAAGGAAAAATGTCCCGCCCCTTGGCAGCCATGTTTTTCAAGCAAACATAACCATTTTCGAACTCATCCAAGATCATTAAGACCAATCTTTTGACCAAATTTCATGAACATCGGACAATAAATGTGGCCTCTAGACAGTGAACAAGGCAAATGTTGACGTCGCACAACGGACGATTGACGACGGACAAAAGGCGATCACAAAAGCTCACCACGAGCACGTTGTGCTCAGGTGAGCTAAAAACAAGAGCTGTCTCCATAGGATGACATATGCCCCCAAAAAACGCTTTGATAGTTATGTAAGACAGCTAAATAATAGAAGAAATTTTCGAAACCTAAATGCCGACCCAAACTTCAAGGTCATGGCCACAGGGGTGTGCCTATGGAAAGGCTTTGTCCATATACACATGCATACCAAATATGAAGGTTACATCTGAAGTGACATAGAAGTTATGATCATTTTTCAAAACCTAAACCCAGATTTCGAAACCTAAGCACGGACCCTAAGTTCAAGGTCAAGGTGAAAGGGGTAAACATTTGTGTGCCTATGGAAAGGCCTTGTCTATAATTTGCCACATTGGTGCAAAAAGGTACCAAGCACCTTCTAATTTCAATGTCACATGGTACCTTTTTGCACCAATGGAGCGATTTACACATGCATACCAAATATGAAGGCTACATATGAAGCCACATAGAAGTTATGAGCATTTTGAAACCTAAACGAGGACCCCAAGTTCAAGGTCAAGGTGAAAGGGGTAAAAAATTGTGTGAGTATGGAAAGGCCTTGTCCATATTCACATGCATACCAAATATGAAGGTTACATCAGAAGCGACATAGAAGTTATGAGCATGTTACGAAACCTAAACGCAGATTTCGAAACCTAAACGCGGACCCTAAGTTCAAGGTCAAGGTGAAAGGGGTAAAAATTTGTGTGCGTATGGAAAGGCCTTGCCTATATACATATGCATACCAAATATGAAGGTTACATATGAAGCGACATAGAAGTTATGAGCATTTTTCGAAACCTAAACGCAGATTTAGAAACATTAACGCTGACCCTAAGTTCAAGGTCAAGGTCAAAGGGGTTAAAATAAGCGACTTAGAAGTTATGAGCATTTTTTGAAACCTAAATGCAGATTTCAAAACCTAAACACAGACTTTAAATTCAAGGTCAAGGTGAAAGGGGTCAAAATATGTGAGCGTATGGAAAGGCCTTGTCCATATACACATGCATACCAAATATGAAGGTTACATCTGAAGCGACATAGAAGTTATGAGCATTTTACAAAAAAGTGTGACGGACAGACACACAGACGGACAGACAGACAGACAGACAGTGCGATCACTATATGCCCACCTTCGGGGGCATAAAAACAGAACAAAACAGTTCAATAAATATTTACAATTACGATTTAATAAAAAAGATCACCACTATGATTTAAACAAACAAGTTAAATAAATTGCCAATTTCGATAACTGCCCATGTACACATGTATTAACAATACAAGTTTATTTTTCTTCTGAAGAGGCTCAAGTTTTCAAACACAATTTAAAGCTACCTCAAGTGTTCAAACTCACTTTAAAGCTACCTCATGTGTTCAAACTCACTTTAAAGCTACCTCATGTGCTCAAACTCACTTTAAAGCTACCTCAAGTGTTCAAACTCACTTTAAAGCTACTTCAAGTGTTCAAACACACTTTAAAGCTACCTCATTAGTTCAAACACACTTTAAATCTACCTCAAGTGTTCAAACTCACTTTAAAGCTACTTGAAGCGTACAAAAATACTTTCAAGCTACCTCAAGTGTTCAAACACACTTTAAAGCTACCTCAAGCACTCAAACACACTTTAATGCTACATTAAGTGTTCAAACACACTATAAAGCTACCTCAAGTGTTCAAACACACTTTAAAGCTACCTCAAGAATTCAAACTGACTTTAAAGCTACCGTAAGTGTAGAAACAAACTTTAAAACTTACTCAAAGGTTGAAACACACTTTACAGCTACCTAGAGTATTCAAACACTTTAAAGCTACCTCAATTGTTCATAAACACTTTAAAGCATCCTCAAAAGTTCAAATTCATTATAAAGCTACCTCAAAATTCTGTGTTTGTTCATTCACCCAGCCCTTGATTCTGGATTTCACCGGGTAGGCTTTCTTCAAATGTGCCAACAACTGAAACATCAATTAACCACTAGTTATTTGTTTATTCTTGTAAAAATTAGAAAATATTATATTTGCCTGTGCTACTACAGGCTAATGAGCAACTGTTCTGGTTGTATAACATTTAGATCTAGGAATTTTCACTTTGCTTCTGAGCAGGACAGGGATAATCTTGCAGGCCAAATGTTTTCTGCATACCTGACCCTTGTGCGACTGCATCTAAGTTTCAATGTTCTTATTTGTCAGATTAAATGACCCATTTATGAATTTGACCTATTCTCTTTTATTAGTCAAAGAAATTTTTGTTAGCTATCCAGATAAAATATATGGGTAAGAACAGTTTACAAAACCAATCCCTGCATGCGCCATGTTTTCTGCGTACCTGGCCCTTGTGGGATTGCATTTTAGTCTCGATATTCACAATGGCCTTCTTCATCAACATCACCGCCTTGGCCTGCTGAACAAGTACGGCACCTGGTCACAGGAAATAAACAGTGCAAGTATAGAAATTAGCCTCACTCCAGGAAAACGGGGTTTAATGCATTTGCATAAAGTGTCGTCCCAGATTAGCTTGTGCAATCAGAACAGGCCTATCAGGCACAACATTTTCTGCCTTAGCTCAATTTTCTATAAGAAGGGACTTCCCTTCAACCAAAAAATACAATAAAAGCAGAAAGTGTTAAGATTTGCCTATGTGGACTGCATTTTCTAAACTTGAATAACACTTAAACAATTTTCCCAAATCAACTGAACTTTGTGTTGAATTTTGAAAGTTCAAATGTTTATCAACAATATTCCACTTGTTATGAATATTAAGTCCACAAGTTTCCTAATGAACTATTCTGTAAGTCAAAGTTATTCACAGGTCATCTCAGCATCTTTGTCACTGCCTTATGTGCTGACCTGCCCCTGTGACATTTCAAGGATTTTTATTTTAATTTTGAGCCAAAGTAGGTCAAATTGACCCCTGCTACCTAGGTATTCTCCAAAGAAATAATTTGGATCCAAATAGACAAATAAACGATAGCAAATTAGACCTTAATGTGCACTGGTACTAACTACCGTTATTAATAATTTTCTGTTTACAAACAATTTTTTTTTATAACTCACCCCCCCCCCAAAGTATACAGCTCTCCAAAAGACATCCAAGTGTTAAGATTCAGGAAAACACTACATGATCACCAAATGAGGCAAGTCTTTCGCAAATCCACATTCCACACAAATGGAAGGAACACTCCAAGAAGGTTACACAGTTCTTACCAATTCCCACTTCCACACTCTCCAGCTCAGCGTTGTTCAGTATTGCCTTGTACACCCTGTGCAGGTATTCTTCCTTCACCATTTCATTAACCCTCTAAATGTTAACATAAAGCATAATTTAAACAGTGTTCTTTTGGCCAAAATACACCCCTTTTCCCAAAGTCAAAAAAGTATTTTTTCCAAAATACCACCATAAAAATTCCAAAACAAAGGTTTAAACAAGGAAAGAAAATAAATATTTCAATATTTTTCTTTATTAAATTGATATATTTATTTCATCTCCCTATCCATCTCTATAACTTGAATTTAGTTAGAATAACTTTTTTTTAACACATATTCTCAATTTAAAGTATTTGTAAGCATAAAAAAATGCACACAACAATTTTGGTCAAAACGACGCAATTTTGTCAACCAAAAGGGCCACAGCCCCATTCCTAAAATGGTGAAAAAAAACTGACTTATAAACTTGTTCATAAAGAATCACATCATAAACTTGTTATTCAATCAACCAAATATTTCAAATACCACAATACTTCTATTGCTGCATTGTTTAGCCATAGGCCTTCTTTAATAGATAAACCCTTCTTTAAAAGGCTTAAGTTCTGATGAAAAAACAACACTGTTTTATTTACCAAAAACAACTTAATTTGTAAGAAATGTGCAAAGGAAAACATACTTGCCTGTATGCAAAGATGATCTACAAAGTTTGTGTGCTTATTCTATTCACTCCCACAGCATCATCATCAATGGCAAATAAAAACTATATATGCTTCATATTAACCAAATTATTATTTGACAAAAGTCAAAATATTTTGCTTTTTTTAATGTCGCTTAGTAAGAAGTCCATTGGAAAGGATTTTTGGAAACATTTTTGCCTTTCTCTGGGAAAATGTAGTTTAATGCATGTGTTCATAAAGTGACAGACATCTCAGATAAGCTTGTGCAGTAAATACAGGCTAATCAAGGATGCAACTTCCGCCTACCGGTAAACTGGATTTTCAGAAAGCAGAGACTTTTTTTAAAAGAAAAATACAATAAAATGGGAAAGCGTTGTCCTTAATTAGCCTGTGTGGACTGCACAGGCTTATCTGGGATGAAACTGACGCACATGAATTAACCCTATTTTCCCAGAGTGAGGCTAAGTCTTTGGTATTTGGTGGAAAGGTCTTAAAAACACCACAATATTCTATTGTTGATAGTGTTGTCATTCACATGTTCAATCTGTTCTCTCCTCACCTTAGATATCTCCTCATTGGTCAGCCCATCTCCTGAAATACAGAACAGAATCAGAACATAACAAACACATGAACACTGACAGATGTCTAATAAAACAAAACAAATATGAGCCACTCTCTGGTAAAACTGGGCTTTGTGCATGTATGTAAAGTGTTGTCCCAGATTAGCCTGTGCAGTCTGAAATGGCTAATCTTGGATGACAACTAATGCACATGAATTAAGTCCAGTTTTCCCAGAGTGGCTCATATGTAAATTAATGCAAATCTTTTGAGTATATTACTGACCATTCTGTAACTTAACAATCGCTGATTAAACATTCTTTCTTAATAACCAATATTTCATATGCTTTTTGTTACATGGTAAGTTGATCATATTGCAAAACAAAACACCAATGGTCACTGCAAAGTCAAGCTAAGCATGTAGAATTATGGCCCGTATTCATCAAGCCATTCTAAGACTTAAGAATCAAGAATAGACTTAGAACCAAGAAAAATATGTTCAGCCTTTGAATATATACAGGCTATAAATTTCAATCGTGTTGTTATAAAACTAACCTTAATTAAGACTTGTTTTTTTTACAGGTGTTCAATTTTCTGTCATATTGAAAAGCATTATACTGTAAGAACAAAACAGTTTAAAGAATAATCTTAATTTTAGACTAAAGTCTTAGAATTAGTTGGCGAACACTTGTCCAGATTTAACCATCTTGCCAGGAGGCTGTTGCTAGCCTTACTATGAGATAGAGTATTGTGGATAGCATAGTTGAACAAAACAGTAACAAGACTAGTATGTTACTTGGGTATGTACTAGATTTTCAGTAACTCCTTGTATGCTTTTACTCCAGTTTAGAAAGTATTTTAACAACTAGAAATACAAGTAACAAGAGCTGTAAGAGGACAGCGCGCTCAACTATTCGAGTGCTTAACATTATAACATAAGCCATCATGGAGAGGGGGTATAATGTGGGTGTGTGGACATTTACTAGATGATATTTCAAAAAAAAAGAAAGAATTTTTTATTTTGTTTTGGGGGGGGGGGGGATTCTGGGGTGGGGCGTGGGGGATGGTTTGGGTGGAGTCCATTGTGGTATGTCAGGTAAGTGTTTCTTCTTTATTTATGATTGCATTTGAAGAGTTCATTTGTTGTCATTATATTTTGTGATACTACGAGGATTGCTTATATCAAGTAACAAGAGCTGTCAGAGGACAGCGGGCTTGACTATTTGAGTGCTTGACAGTATAACGTAAGTCATCATGGAGAGGGGGGTATAATATGGGTCTGTGGCCATTTAATAATGATCTTTCATAAATAAGAAACAAAAATAATTAAATAAGAAACAAAAATAATTTATTTTATTTTCTTTGGTGTGGGGGGGGGATTCTGGGGTGGGGTATGGGGGATGGTCTAGGTGGAGTCCATTGTGTTATGTCAGGTAAGTGTTGTTTTGTCAAAGTATGAATCAAATGTAATCATAAATAAAGAAGTGATGGCAATTTAAGCAACATTTATTAATTTGACCTTGAGTCAAGGTCATTCAATGCTCAAGGTCAAATTCAACTTGCCAGGTACAGTAACATCATGATAGTAAGAAAGTATTTGAAGTTTGAAAGCAATAGCATTGATTCTTTAGAAGTAAAGTGGATCTAAACACAAAATTTAACAAAATATTCAAAGTTACAAAGACAAAAATGGGCCATAATTCCGTTAAAAAGCAAAACCAGAGTTATGCAACTTGCCCTGTACAGTCCCCTTATGATAGTAGCGAGTTTCCCAAGTCTAAAAAGCAATAGCTATGATACTTTAGGAGTAAAATGGACCAAAACACAAAACTTAACCAAATGTTCAATTATCTAAGTATAAAAGGGGCCATAATTCTGTCAAAATGCTTGATACAGTTGTCTGTCTTGTTTATAGATTGGGGTCATGTTGTTCAAGAAGTATGCAAAATATGAAAGCAAAATGTCAAGGGACATAGGAAATATTTGAGGTGGTACGCAAACTTTAACATAGATTTATCAATAATATGCATATTTTAAGTGAAAAAATGGCCATAATTCTTACAAAATGCTTGATACAGTTGTCTTCTCTTGTTTATAGGATAGGGTCATGTTGGTAAAGAAGTATGCAAAATATGAAAGCAATATGTCAAGGGACATAGGAAATATTTGGGGCAGAATGCAAACTTTTACATTTGCACGCTAACGCTAACGCCGACGCCGGGCTGAGTAGGATAGCTCCACTATATATATTTCATATATAATAGTCGAGCTAAAGATACCACAATAACAATAAATATATTTGTTTAGAATTCAGAGTAAGTTAAACAAAACAGAGTATGACAATTAAATAAAAGGAAACAATTAAATAATGGTTGTGATCATAAAAGTTCAAAAGAAGCCAGTAAATGAATCTCATTCTAGGAAAAGGGGGTTTAATGCTTGTGCCTAAAGGGTTGTCCCAGATTAGCCTGTGCAGACTGCACAGGCTTATAAGAAACAATACTTTCTGTTGTTGTTTATTTTATTTAACGGAAGTCTTTTCTAAACGCAAATTCAATTTAGACAGGAAGTGTGTCCCTGATTAGCCTGTGTGGACTGTGAAGGCTAATCTGAGATGACACCTTACCCACATGTATTAACCCTTGCAGCGCTGGAACCGAATTTTGAAGGCCTTTGCAAACAGTTTGGATCCAGATGAGACGCCACAGAACGTGGCGTCTCATTAGGATCCAAACTGTTTGTTATTCTGATAGTATTCTTTTTAAAAAAATCAAAGAAAATGCTAATTTTATAAATTCAGCAGACAACATTTTAGCAGACGACAAATTTCCCAGCATGCAAAGGGTGAAACCCAGTTTTCCCAGAGCAAGGCTCAAATGTTGGGCTTACTTAGAACGCAGTCTTTCTTGGTAACCAGTGGCAACCATACTTGTATTTTAAATCTATTTATTTTAGCTCAATTGCATTGAAAGCCTAAGACTTTTTTTTTAACACTCTTGAGTCCATTTCCTGCGTAGATCCAGGACTCCATGCCTTCGGGGGAGATTTATAGAATGCTCTCGCAGTGGGGATTAAACTGCTATGCCTTGGCAAAATGTTATACCATACCTTTGAGTTTGAGGATAAGCTTGTGTCTGTAGTTGATGTACCAGCCCTGGCTCTCTCGATCAAGGATGTTGCTAAGCACCGGCAGACAGTGGTTCAACACATCTGTGGAAACATGACAGCAAATGAATCATATTTGAATCACTTTTGAATCATATTTGAAGCACCAGCCGACAGTGGATAAACACGTCTGCATATACAAGATAGCAAGTCCCAGATTAGAATGTGCAGTCTGTTTTAAACAGTTTCAAATAACAATAAAAAATTATGAATATTATTCAATGTTTACTGTAAATGCACTAGTTATCTGATGTAATGAAATTATAATTCCAGCGTTATTAAACCACTGAACTCTTTTAAAATGTAAATAAAGAGTGGAACCTTACATTATCATCCTAAAGTCATATCTTAGTAGATACACAAACATTGACCTATTCACAGAATAAAAGGGGCATAATCAAGCCTATTTTCACATAAGAATCATGTCCCTTTGTCAGTGACAATATATATCAACCCATAAGACATGTATTAAATTTTAATTGAATCTCCTTACTTGATATAAAGATAGGGAGTTTTTGCACACAAAAATTAATTTCTAAGAATGAACATGGCTTAATCTTAATAAATTGCAGGTCAGATTTATGACCCTCAGTTATAAGCCTCAAAAATTGCCCCCCTAACACATGTGTACAATTTCAATTGAAGATCGATAGTAGAAAAGGTTCAATGGAGTTATTGCAATCACTAGAACATTGTGCTGACAAACAACTAAGAAGTATAGCTCAAAATATTGTATTTATCCACGCAGACAAGTTTGAAATGAGTAGACAAACATGAGGTTGGTGTTGTTTGCCAAATTGCATACCTTTATTGAGTAACCTCAGATCTATGTCCTGTCCCTTGGGTGTTTGGTAGATGTATGGAATGGGAGGTGGATTCACATCACCTCTCTGAAATGAGTGGAGCTCAATGAAGCCATTGTTTCATGAACATGCAGTTTAACCCTTTCCCACTGAGAAGCAAAGTAAAAATGGCTATGTGCAAACAGCATAAACCAGAACAGCCTGCGAGTAACTGGCAGTCTGTTCAGGTTTTTTGTTGCTTGCTGCTCATCAGTATCTTAGGTTTGGAAATTAAGTCTTTAAAACTTGAATTTGGTAAGAAAGGTCTTTAATAAAATATACCTTTCTAAGGGACTACAAATGCATAAAAATATGCATATAAGTGGAAAAGGGTTAAATGAATCACTCACCTTTAAATCATGCAAACTTGGCTAGAATATTAAAGCTTGATTGCATAACAAGCCTGAGTTTTATAGAGATACACCAAAGTTGGTTTACTGATAAGAATCTAGAGATGTGCTTGTCAGAAACACAATGCCCCCTATTGCGCTGCTTTGAAGCCATATATTTGACCTTTGACCTTGAAGGATGACCTCGACCTTTCACCACTCAAAATGTGCAGCTCCATGAGAAACACATGCATGCCAAATATCAAGTTGCTATCTTCAATAATGCAAAAGTTATTGCAAAACTTTAACCAAGGTTAAAGTTTTGGGACACACACAATGAATGAATGAATGACAGACAGACAGGCCAAAAACAATATGCCCCCAATCTTTCGATCCGGGGGCATAAAAATATTTGGTGTCTTTTGAAATATAAGGAAAAAGTTCCCTAGGCCCCATATTCACCGACCAATCTCAGACTAAAATCTAAAAAGAAAGAATATTCTTTAAACAAGTTTGTTCTCATCGCAAAATACTGTGAGTTCAATATGACATGGAATTAAACACCTGTTATAGTACAATTCTTAATTTAAAGCAAATTGTCTGTGACATTAACAAGCATGTGTAGCGTGTTTATATTGAAATGCTGGACATTTTTTTCTTGATTCTAATTCTGTATTATTAAGTCAAAGAACTGGTGGGTGAATGCAGGCCCTGGTGTCATAAAAAATATTATGAAAATGGTCCCTGATTGGGTATTGAACCCAGACACCCAACCACAAGGCTGTGACAATCACAATCCAATAAACAATTGCTACACTTCAGATAAATTGCCATTTTGGTACTGTATGTGAGGATAATTACTATAAGAATGGTAAATATATAATCTAGTTGTTTCAAATACCTTGAAGCGTTCTTTAGGGGAAAGTCGGCTGTAATCTATAACAAACTGAGAGAACTTTGCAAAGCTGTGGCGATGACTGGGCTGAAAGAAATGAAAAATATTGAATTTGAACTTATATACAGTTATATATGAGCCTTGTTCCAGGAAAATGGGGTTAAATGCATGTGTGTAAAGTGATATCCCAAATAAGCCTGTGCAGAACACACATGCTAATCAGGGAAAAAACTTTCTGCCGAAACTTGATTTTTCCTCAAAAATGACTTCCTTTAAATGTAAAATACAATAAAAGCGGAAAGTGTCTTCACTGATTAGCCTGTGCACATGCATTAAACCCGGTTATAATTGAGCCAGGCTTATATTGATAATGAAACTGTTAGGCTCAAAGCAATGTTGTAAGGATGAAATTGCCAATTTATTAGACAATGGCTGCAAATATGCACTTAATGTTTTCAACACTGAAAGAGAAATGTGCAGTAAACTAGCTTTTTTTCTTTTTTTTTTCATTTATTTTACCATGTTTGACATATACATGTGCAGCATTTACATGTTTATACATAGCACATTGGTAATATAATATAACATATATTGATCACTTGTTCATAATTTTTTTTGATTTTCAAAAGATTAAAACAATATACAGTGCATTCATTCATATAGTTCACACACATACAACATTCATTGTCAGTTTTAATCATTTCATGAGAGGCAAATAAAAGGCATGCACTCAGGCGAATTCACACTCGCTGTTACATACACACGCACACACACACCGCGCACACGTACACGCATGCACGTTCGCACTTACATACATACAAACAATACATATTTTTGTTTAAATGGTCCAAGAAAAATATCAAGTAATTTAAAAGCATTTACAATACATAGTACAATATTTCTTTACCAAGCAGTAAACTAGCTTGAGTGTGAAACCATTCTTCCAAGGTCGACACTTTACAGGAAATTATTAGATAACTGACTTCATGTACAAATAAGCAGAAAGGAAGATGGGGGAATATTTCATGCATCTCATCATCTTAAGACAGTGTCAATTAATCCCTTTCCCCTGCATATAACGTTCCCCTTACAAGGATGTTAATACAACAAGTACCTTTATGTCCAGTTCTGCTATGAGATATTTCTGTCTCTCTGAGCGCATTTTGGAAGCTAAATCACCACTGCCCGTCGAAGGCATTCCAAAAACAATATCTGCAGAAAAATGGGAAAATACATAAAATTCAACTAATAAAATAAACTGTTTTTGACTTACCATCATTCATTGTATTACTATTGGAGATGTGAGTACACTTAAATACCTTGAAATATATGAGTCCGGATTGTGTGGCTTATTAAGGCAATATTGATTTAATTTCTTTGAAACATAGGTAACTTAATTTTGAAAACAAACATTAATGTATTCTTCTACAACCACTTCAGATTACACTATACATTTATTTCATCATTACAATCACTGTATTGCTAATCATAAACTATACCCCAGTGCAAAGCTTATAATATATATAAAACCAGGAAAGTGACATGAGGTGAAATATGTCCCCTAAGTATGTGCTTGTTAGCTTAGGAGATAAAACAAGACTATTGCCAAGCAATATATGTCCCCTACCGGCTCCACCATTGTCAGAAATTTTTCTGTTGCCATAGCAACCAGAATTTTTGACGTAGGAAGAAAATGAATTGACGTGCATAATGTCCATATTGCCATCTATTCCAGTTTCAAGTTTCATGAAAAAATATGAAGAACTTTTAAAGTTATCGCAGGATCCAGAAAAGTGTGCAGGATCCACCATTTTCAGCAGTATTTCTAGTCTATTTGTTGCCATAGCAACCAGAATTCTTGACGTAGGAATAAAATGAAATGATGTGCATATTCTCTATATTGCCATCTGTCCATGTTTCAAGTTTCATGAAAAAATATGAAGAACTTTCAAAATTATGGCAGGATCTAGAAAAGTGTGACAGACTGACGGACAGACGGACACACAGAGCGAAAACCATAAGTCCCCTCCGGTGAAACCGGTAGGGGACAACAAGTAAAACACCACAAATAAAATTCATAAACTTTGACTCTAAATTGTAATCCAACATTGCATTCAAGAGAATTAGCATTGCACATATTCTATTGCCAGTGTGGGTGTAATTATTCAGAATGATACCGAATTCCTCCAGGGAATAAATAGTTAAAGAACAAGTATTGAGGTCAGTGACCTATTATCTTTAATTGTGACCTTGACCTTTCACTGAGGAGCAATTAGAATTGTACGCAACACATCATCTGATAGGCGTATTAATAATCCAAACTAACATTAAGTTCCTCTGAGGCATACACAAGTTATGAAGCAGAAACAATAATTCATGTACCTTTACTTTTAATGATGACCGTGACCACAGACATTGAAAGTTGCATGCGAAAATTCCTTAGCAATATGGAGTATGACTCATTTGGAGTATAACTCAAGTTTTATTTTAATCCACCCAGGTCTTTCTTAGATACAGAAAGTAAATAGAGTTTGGATGGACTGACCCACCTACAAACAAGATGCGTTTGTGAAACACAATGTCCCCCTATATGACGTTTGACCTTGAAGGATGACCTTGACCTTGTGAAGGATGACCTTGACCTTCCACCACTCAAAATGTGCAGCTCCATGAGATACACATGCATGCCAAATATAAAGTTGCTATCTTCAATATTGCAAAAGTATTCATAAAATAAGCGATTTGGGCCACATATATTTGACCTCTGACCTTGAAGGATGACCTTGACCTTGACCTTTCACCACTCAAAATGTGAAGCCCCATGAGATACACATGCATGCCAAATATCAAGTTGTTATCTTCAATATTGCAAAAGTATTTATAAAATAAGTGATTTGGGCCACATATATTTGACCTCTGACCTTGAAGGATGACCTTGACCTTGACCTTTCACCACTCAAAATGTGCAGCCCCATGAGATACACATGCATGCCAAATATCAAGTTGTTATCTTCAATATTGCAAAAGTATTCATAAAATGAGCGATTTTTGTCACATATATTTGACCTCTGACCTTGAAGGATGACCTTGACCTTGACCTTTCACCACTCAAAATGTGCAGCTCCATGAGAAACACATGCATGCCAAATATCAAGTTGCTATATTAAATATAACAAAAGTTATTGCAAAATGTTAAAGTTGGCGCAAACAGACCAACCAACAGACCAACCAACAGACCAACAGACCAACAAACAGACAGAGCAAAAACAATATGTCCCCCACTACTATAGTGGGGGACATAAAAAACAACTATCCACTGACGGATAATGAACCAAATGCCCTATTTCTGAGGGCAAATCAGGGAAAAAAACTGTTGTTTTCGTTGTTTGTTTGGATTTGTTCATCATTTCAGGGATATCATAAAACCTACACACATATATACATGTACTGGGTTAGCTGGTTTACCAGCACTAAGTTCACATACTCATGCCAGTTAAAAACAACTGCCCAACTTGAAAGATATAGGGGATGGTGGTTATATAACCAATCTCTGCACAAATTATGTGGCCTTGGGATGGGAATCAAACCACTATCCTCTCATGTGTAGTCCAGTTAGCCGAGTAAAAAAAGAGCCCGGCTCTGGGGAAAAGGGGTTCAATGAATCAGTATTAAGTGTTTTCCCAGATGAGCATGTGCAGTACGCACAGACTTACAAGGAACAACACTTTCCACTATAAAGGTTTTTTTTATTAAAGAATGTTTCATCTGAACAAAAATCTAGTTAATGTGAAAAGTGTTGTCCCTGAGGAGCATGTCTAGACTGCAAAGACTAATCTGGGACGACACTTTACCCATATGCATCAAACCCTGATATTCCCACACTGAGGCTCAAATACAAGTAGTCAGCCTAGTTTTCTATGGAACACATTCATGTGCCTACCCATAAGCTTCCACACTCCAGTGCCCCAGCTTTTCAACGACTGTGAGAGGCTGAAGGTATTGGAGATAAACCGGTTCTTGGCTGTGATGATCAGCAGGCGCAGTGCCAAAGCCATGTCCTGCAAACAAATACATGGGCATAGGTCTGGGAAAACAGGGCTTAATGCATGTGCTTAAAGTATCGTAAAGTGTCGTCCCAGACTAGCCTGTGCAGTCCACACGAGCTAGTCAGGGACCAAACTTTCTGAATTATGGTAATTTTTGTTAAAAGGAGATACCTACTTGGTAAAAATTCTTTTTGTTTTTGTTTTTTGAAGACACTTCATATATATAAAAAAATGTCATAACAAGAGCTGTCTCCAGAGGATGACATATGCCCCCAATAAACGCTTTGATAGAAGTTATTGAAATGCACTAAGTGACCCCGTGACCTAGTTTTTGACCCGGCATGACCCATATTCGAACTTGACCTAGATATTGTCTAGATACAACTTCTGACCAAGTTTGGTAAAGATCGGATGAAAACTATTTGAATTAGAGAGCGGACACGAAAAGTGTGACAGACTGACAGACTGACGGACAGTGCGAAAAATATACACCCCCTTTTCTTCGAAAGGGGGCATAAAAATGGAAAGTGTAGCAAACTCATTTAATTCACAATCCGCTCAAGAAAAATGAGCCACCAGCATACCACAGTCATGTTAAATTTTGCATTAATTATCCCTGTTCTGGGAAATATTAGCTTAATGCATGTGCTTAGACTGATAGTCCAGACAAGACTGAGCTGTCCACACAGGCTTATCAGCAATGACACTTTAACCCTTAATTTATTTTCATTAAGAAGAGTTTTAATTTAGATACACATTTGCCTAAAAGCTGAAAGAGTCATCCCTGAATAGCCTGTGCAGACTGCACAGTCTAATCTCAGAGCACACTTAACGCACATGCATTAAGCCCAGTGTTTCCAGAACAAGGCTCAATGGTTCATGTGCATTGCTCTTCCCAGCAGTTAACTGCATGTACTTACCCCCAACAGTGAATCATTGGCATTCTGCGTACCCTTCTGGAGTAGCCTGGTCACCCTCCATGTATGAGACTGGCCGGGGAAGTTGAAACTGGGCACATCAAACTGACTGAAATCATACACACCAATATATGAGCCTCCCTGTGGGTAAATGGGACTTAATGCCTTTGCCTAAATTGTCATCTCAGATTAGCCCGTGCAGTTGGCAAAATCATATCAGGGACAGAACTTTCCACTTTTACGGTACTTTTTGCTTAACACTTTCCCACCCAGAAGCAAAGTGAAAATGGATATGTGCAAACAGCATAAAACCAGAACAGCCTGCGAGTAACTCACAGTCTATTCAGGTTTTATGCTGTTTACTGCTCATCTGTATCTAAGGTTTGCAGATGAAGCCTTTAAAACTTGAATCAAGTCAGAAAAGTCTTTAATTTAATATATTTTCTGAGGGACTACAAATGCGTGAAAATAAGTATCTAAGTGTCAAAGGGTTAAAGGAAGTCCTATAACCAGGCTGAATTACAGTCAATGAGCTTTGAGATTAGTTCAGTCCACTCACCCCCTCTCCCATACACTCTTCAGCTGCCATTCTCCCAGCTTCTTAAGGTCACCAAAGGTGTCTGTGGCAACCTGTTCCAACTCATCGAATGTTGGCGCCTTGAACAAGTCCCTGTAATCGATCTGTAGAGCAAGTGTGAAGAAATGTAAGCAAATAAAAATGAGTCCTGTTCTGGGAAAATGGGGTAAAATGCATGTGCGTAAGGTGTCGTCCCAGAAAAGCCTATGCAATTCGCACAGGCTGATCAGGGACGAAACTTTCTGGTTTAATGGAGTGTTTGGTTAAAGGAAGTCTCCTCAAAATAACAATCCATTCTAGACGGGAAGTGTCTTCCCTGATTAGCCAGTGCAAACTGCACAGGTCAATCTGGGATGACACTTAGGGAAAATGCATTAACCCCAGTGTACACAGAGCAAGGTTCATATTGAAAATAACAAAAAAAAGACTTAAAAGTAGGCGGCTTCGCAACAACCAAAATGTTCTACATCTCAAATTTAGAAATCAAGACAAAATCTTAAGCATGTATTCATGAGAATTTATGAGTGAGAGTTTACACAAGATATTGGTCAATATCAAATCTTGCACAAATTAAAAACTTGTATACTCTATTACCTGATATTATTGTTGTAAAAGGATTTATTATATGAATAAGGTGTGCATATTAACAACATTTTGATTTTAGATTTAACAAAAGCAGGCACTCCAAAGTTCATTCTTCACTTATATCATGCAATATTTTAAGTCACTTACTATTATTAAAAAATGACTATATCTGAATTTGTATGAATTTATCTTACAATCTTGTTTTATAAATTAGACAGCTATAATAAACATAATTGGGCTAGTATCATGCATAAACTAAAGTCAATACTCTGACTTCAGAGATTTATCTCAATTTTTTAGATGAATTTGACCATCAAGCTCAATTTAATGTTCATAAAATCTGTTTCAGTTTTGAGTCCACCTCAACTCTTAGTTTGAGGAGGAATATGTGAATATTGTTATAGCCAAGGTTTGAGATAAAATACTTATTCTCAATCTCGTCTTCTGAGTTGAGCTAAAAAAATAAGAATGGTCTGGATACTGGGCTATGAAATATGAAATAGGAAATATTATTGAGAGCACTAGGGATTTACGACCAGCACATTGCTGGCCTGTGATAAACTGTGCACCTTTTCATAGCCCTGACTGGTTAGAGAGGGTGGCAGGACTATAGTGAAGTAATAAACTGTGCACCTTTTCATAGCCCTGACTGGTTAGAGAGGGTGGCAGGACTATAGTGAAGTAATAAACTGTGCACCTTTTCATAGCCGTGACTGGTTAGAGAGGGTGGCAGGACTATAGTGAAGTAATAAACTGTGCACCTTTTCATACCCCTGACTGGTTAGAGAAGGTGGCAGGACTATAGGGAAGTGATAAACTGTGTACCTTTTCATAGCCCCGACTGTTTAGAGAGGATGGCATGACTATATTGAAGTAATAAACTACATACCTTTTTATAGCCCTGACTGTTTAGAGAGGGTGGCAGGACTATATTGAAGTGATAAACTACAAACCTTTTTATAGCCCTGACTGGTTAGAGAGGATGGCATGACTATATTGAAGTGATAAACTACATACCTTTTTATAGCCCTGACTGGTAAGAGAGGGTGGCAGGACTATAGTGAAGTGATTAACTGTGAACCTTTTCATAGCCCTGACTGGTTAGAAAGGGTGGCAGAACTTTAGGAAAGTGATAAAATGTTTACCTTTTCATAACCCTGACTAGTTAGGGAGGGTGGCAGGACTATAGGGAAGTTCTTCCAATGATACAGCAGACTTTCTGCAACCTGAAGTCAAACATACAATTTCACAACATTTTATTATTATGGACAATAGCACTGCCATTTAGCATAATAAAGAATAATGCAGTCTCCACAGGCTAATCAGTGATGAAACTTTGTGCTTTTATGGAATTTTGCATTTAAAGGATGTCTTTTCTAAACAAGGATCAGTCTAGGCAGAGAGTGTCATTAAAACACAATGCTATTACCGGTAGTTTGTTTAATGCCTAATAAATATGTTTGAAAAACTGTCCAGTATTTGGTTATTTATGTCCCTTACATGGGCTTGTTCACAAATTTGGGAAATGACTATTTCCAAACAAATATCACTGATCCAAATGTGTGCATTATATTCAAACAAGAAAATTAACCCTCCTGACTAAACAATTCTACAAAAAAGTTTTTTTCATAGACAATAATCAATATAAATATGAAAAATAATAAAGCATTTTTAAAGCTTTTCAAGGATAATTTAGCACCACCATCTATAATTGACATAGTATTTTTAAAGCATTCCCCCAGGTGAAGCACTTTTTCCGATGTTATTATCATTAATCCTTTTAAACTATTCCAAATATGACAGTTTTTTTAGTTGATTTGAAATGCCATTTGTCAAAAATACAAACATCTGTTAACAAGTCATTTTTATCTCAGTCTGCAGTAAGACAAATATAAATCATCCGAGCATAATCTTACCAAGTATTCACCCTAATTTATATAAACCACCAGCTCGAATCATAATGCTTTCATACAAACAGATACAAAATCCATTAGTCAGACTTAACTCTTTACCACTAAGATATGTATTGTGACGCATTTCTAGTCCCTTAGAAGGTTTAATGTAATTAAAGACCTTTCTTACTAGATTCTAGTTTTAAAGGCTTCATTTCTAACCCTTAGATACTGATGACAGCAAACAGTATAAAACCTGCGAGTGACTTGCAGGCTGTGATGGTTTCATGCTGTTTGCACATAGCAGTTTTCACTTTGCTATACTGGGAAAGGGCTAATAAAGTATTGATTTCTAGTAGCCCCAAAAACATTTTATCAGCCTGGGCTCAAAATTGACATGAAGACTGCCTGCCAGAAAACAAACAAAAAACATAAAAACAAATATTGTACCTGCATTGTGGTTAACCCTTTACCACGTAGATAAGTATTTTGACGCATTTGTAGTCCCTTAGAAAGTTACATTTAATTAAATACCTTTCTTACTAAATTCAAGTTTTAAAGGTTTTATTTGCTTTCCGTAGTTACTAATGAGCCGCAAAGAGAATAAAACCTGAACAGACTGCGAGTTCTTCGCAGGCTGTTCTGGTTTATGCTGGTTGCAAAAGCCATTTTCATTTTGCTACTTATGGGGGAAAGGGTTAGAAGCGGGTTTAATGCATGTGCATAACGTGTGGTCCTAGATTATCCTGTGCATTCCGCATGGACAACACTTTCCACCTAAACTGGATTATTTGCTCAATCGAGACTTTGTTCAAACGAAGTATATCATAAAAGAGAAAAGTGTCAACATTGATTAGCCTGTTAGGACTGCCCAGGCTTATCTGGGACGGCACGTTCAGAATTTCCATTAAGCCTTATTTTCCCTGAGAACTGCAAAACATTTGTAAGAAAATGACATTTTATTATCAATTTTACAGCACACCACTGAACCACTGAGGATGAGTACCAGAAGCTCCTGTGATGTAGTAAGGAATTCCTTTATCATTATTGGTGGAATGTCAAAAATACAGCTGTAATAACGCACCAGGTGTATCATATCAACTGTACCTGTAATTATCCTGTATATCTGTAATACTTCCCAGGTATAGATGGTATATACTTATATACACTGTATGGAAGTGTATGAAAGTGCATGAAATGATGATCTATAAAAGATAACTGTTTATACTGGTTTTTCATTCACTTTCTTCATATCCTTATTTTTGTTTTGTTCGCCGAGGCAGCTGAATTTTTTGCATTTGTTCAGCATTACAAAAAATCAACTTTGTAATCTATAACATCATTTCTTAAATTTCTTATATATAAAAACTAGAAATGGGTGTCATAAACTTATGCACCCACATTTCATAATTGGACATCAACAAATTGTATATTCTTCAGCAGATAAAAGACGAAGGGCTTGGACTGGTCGCAGTCAACATTCCTTCCATAGCATCATCAGCAGTGAAAATTTGAGCAAAATTCTCCAAGAAGTTAGAGTAGTTCAATCAGCACTTCATCTTTTTTATCCCACTCTTACAGCGAATTCGGTTGATTAAAGCCCCGTTTATTAAATTTGTACTATTATCAACGACACGTGCTACGTTGTTAGGCTATGTTGTAAACAAATGTAGTACCTTGTATATAACAACTTAATGGTATATTGATGTTATAAAACTTTTAGATTTGCAAATCAATATGAATAAAATTGTAATTAATAATGCATGACTCTTTGTCACAGAATGATATTCTGATTTAAAAAATGATTGTTTGATCAGCGTTTATTTTTGGAACGCGGAGTAATACACTGACCTTGGCTACACTATAGTAATTATCAAAGTATGACAAACACTCATGAAAACTAATTTTGTTTAAATAAAAAGGTTTACTGAAAAGTGGGATAAATAGAACAATAGATTAGTGTTGATTATAGATCAGGTTTATCATACTCGGCATAAAAACGAAAAAGCACTCGCCAAGGTTCGTGCTTTTTGTTTTCTAAGCCTCGCATGATAAACCAGATCTATAATCAACACTAACCTATAATTCTCTATATAGTGGGAAAAGTGACAAAAGGCAATAACTCTGTCAATTAGCTGGTTGCAGCCACAATTCCTTTGAGATCATGTACATATTAAGCCATTTAACTGTCAACATTTGGGACAGAGCCAAGCAGCAATTAAAGAGAAGATAAAACACATTTTGGTAAAATATATTCCATAGTGGACAAACAGGCAAAGGGCCATTTATTTTGCCAGAAGATGTTGCAGCTAAAATCCCTTTCTTTAAGATCATTTATGCATTAATGTTGTTCATTCATTCAAGTGAAAAATTGAGCAATAATTATCAAGGAGTTTTTGGATTTGAAACAAAATGTTTGGCAATATATTCAATATATACATGTAATAGAAAACCAATCAAAGGGACTTTATTCTGCAAAATGTTTGTGCAGTCAAAATTCTTTACTAAACACTTATCTATAAATTAAGATAATTCATTTGTGAAAGTTTGAGCAAGATGATTCAAACCAAGACCTATATATGCTGACGTCTATATTTCCAAGTCACCAAACTTTCTTTGTCAGTGTATAATAAAGATATATCACAAATATTCAGACACTCCTAAAAATACAGCATGTTGTAATATGTATTACAAGAGATTGCCAAGCAATATGGTCCCCTACCGGTGAAACTCCACCATTGTCAGTAAAAAAAATAAAAAAATATTTGTTACCATAGCAACCAGAATTTTTGACATAGGAACAAAATGAAATGACGTGCATAATCTCCATATTGCCATCTATCCATGTTTCAAGTTTCATGAAAAAATATGAAGAACTTTTAAAGTTATAGCAGGATCCAGAAAAGTGTGACAGTCTGACTGAAAGACTGACAGACAGACAGAATGACAGACAGACTGAGTGCAAACCATAAGTCCCCTTCGGTTTTACTGGTAGGGGACAATAAGCAACAATGCCTGCAAGTCTTAATGTTGTAACTTGAAAAGTGAAGGAGAACGCCTGCGAAAACTTTTGAATCTACAGAGTGACAGAAAGATTTTAGAATTCACTGTTTTATAGTTCAGAGCAATTTAAGATTCATTGATAACCAGACTGATGCAGCCTATCTAGAACATAGTCTAGGTAATGGACACTGATAAGAAAAATCAAGGCATTCTGTCAGTTAAGAAGGAATGGGATGTTTGAACAACAAGTAGCTGGCTAACAATTCTTCAAGTGTTATCATTAAAAAAAATGAAATTGTGATTGAAATGATAGATTTACAACAATTTAGCAAAAATGCTTGATGACTATTTTGTTTATAAGAAATTTACAGATTAAATAGAGCTTTGTCACAGACGTGACAAATACCCCCCATGCCGCATTGACACATAATATTTTGCATGTCGTCTTCACAAAAAACAGCGGACACCATGCTCAATGTTTAAAACGCACTAAATGACCCCTTGACCTAGTTTTTTACCCAGAAAGGCCCATGTTCTAGCTTGGCCTTAAGATCATCTCTATAAAACTTCTGACCAAGTTTGGTGAAGATCGGATGTAAACTTGAATTAGAGAGCGGACACCATGCTGAATGTTAAAAAACGCATTAAGTGACCCTGTGACCTAGTTTTAGGCCTGGAATGGCCCATGTTAAAACTTGTCCTAGAGATCATTTAGATAAAACTTGTGACCAAGTTTTGTGAGGATTGGATGTAAACTACTTGAATTAGAGAGTGTACAACATGCTGAATGTTTAAAACGCACTAACATACCTCGTGACCTAGTTTTTGACCCGGCATGACCCATATTCAAACTTGACCTAGACATCATCTAGATACAACTTCTGACAAAGTTTGGTGAAGATTGGATGTAAACTACTTGAATTAGAGAGCGGACAACATTGTGATGTTTAAAACGCACGTGACCTAGTTTTTGACCCGGCATGGCCCATGTTCGAACCTGACAAACACATCATCTAGTTACAACTTCTGACCAAGTGTGGTGAAGATCGGATTCAAACTACTTGAAATAGAGAGCCGACACCCTGCTCAATGTGTAAAACAAACTTAGTGACCCTGTGACCTAGTTTTCGATCTGGCATGGCCCATGTTCGAACTTGGCCTTCAGATCATCTAGATAAAACTTCTGACCAAGTTTGGTGAAGATCGGATGAAAACTACTTGAATAAGAGAGAGGACACCATTCTGAATGTTAGAAACGCACTAAGTGACCCTGTGACCTATTTTTTGACACAGCAAGGCCCATGTTTGAACTTGGCCTTAAGATCATCTAGATACAACTTTTAACCAAGTTTGGTGAAGATCCGATGAAAACTACTTGAATTAGAGAGCGGACAACATGCTGAATGTTTAAAAAACACTAAGTGTCCCCGTGACCTAGTTTTTTACCCGGCAAGGCCCATGTTTGAACTTGGCCTAGACATCATGTAGATACAACTTCTGTCCAAGTTTTGTGAAGATCGGATGAAAACTACTTGAATTAGAGAGCGGACAACATGCTGAATGTTTAAAACGCACTAAGTGACCCCATGACCTAGTTTTTGATCCGGCAAGGCCCATGCTGGATCTTAGCCTTAACATCATCTAGATACAACTTCTGACCAAGTTTGGTGAAGATCGGATTCAAACTACTTGAATTTTAGAGCGGACAACATGCTGAATGTTTTAAACACACTAAGTGACCCCGTGACCTAGTTTTTGATCCGGCAAGGCCCATGTTCAAACTTAGCCTAGACATCATCTAGATACAACTTCTGACCAAGTTTGGTGAAGATCGAATGAAAACTACTTGAATTAGAGAGCGGACAACATGCTGAATGTATAAAACGCACTAAGTGACTCCATGACCTAGTTTTTGACCCGGCAAGGCCCATGTTCGAACTTGGCCTAGACATCATGTATATACAACTTCTGACCAAGTTTGGTGAAGATCAGATGAAAACTACTTGAATTAGAGAGCGGACACTTAATACTGACCGACAGACAGACTGACCAACAAGTTCACTCCTATTTACTCCCCTAAACTTCGTTTGTGGGGGTATAAAAATAAATATATAATATATAAACAATGTGAAACTTCACAACATGTAATATTCTTCTTTTTTGTTGTGTTTTTTTTTAATTCTTAGCATTATGAAAATAGAACTATAATGCAACCACAATTCAGTTTAGTTAAGAGTCCTTGTCTGCTTGTACTATTGCTGTTGGTGGTGTCTATCCAATGTCTGTATGCTTGTACTATTGCTGTTGGTGGTGTCAATCCAATGTCTAAAATTTATAACTATTTCAATGATTGACTGTTTACCACATAATACTAAGCCAGGCAACACTCAAGATAACTAACCACTAACAGGATGACATTCATAAATCGATTTAGTTTTTATTAACCCTTTCAGTGCGGGAACCGATTTTTGAAGGCCTTTGCAAACAGTTTGGATCCAGATGAGACGCCACAGAACGTGGCGTCTCATCATAATCCAAACTGTTTGCTATTCTGATAATATTCTTTAAAAAAAAAACGAAGAAAATGCTAATTTTAGTAATTCAGCAGACGACATTTTAGCAGACGACAATTTCCCAGCATGCAAAGGGTTAATGAGCAGGAAAGGAGTATACTAACATATTTAAGTTTGCTAAATAACTACAGAGCATAAGCAGGTCAGCTCAAACATTTGAAAAAACAATAAATAAAAAGAGCACCGCATAGCTGGTGTCAATGCTCTGCTGCGGGTGCAGTTTTGAATAAATGAAAGCTTGTCAGAAGAAAATATTTATTTTTTAATTTATTTTTTATATTAGAGGTCACAGTGACCTCGACCTTTGACCTAGTGACCCAAAAATGGGTGTGGCGTGTAGAACTCATCAAGGTGCAGCTACATATGAAGTTTTAAAGTTCTAGGTGGAAGCACTTTGATTTTAGAGCCAATGTTAAGGTTTTAGCACGACGCTGACAGCGGACGAGTAGCTATGACAATACCTCGGGTTTTCTCCGAAAACAGCCAAGCTAAAAATGTAGCATGTTTAAAACTCCAATCAAGAAATCAAATTGATGCACTTTGACTCTTAAATGGAGTGGAATGTTCACAGTAAGTATTTCAAAGAATGTCAGTACTTCACACAACTATTCATAATTCACATACAGCAATTTATACTTCACAGACAATCATTCATAATGCACAAGTAAAATGAAATGATTGATAATCAATCTCAGTGTTTACTTTCTGTTACAATTTTTGCGGCAAAAATTTGGCCCCATTTCCAATCTCTAAAAGCATACATTTTTCCAAAATGACTGCCTGAAATTCCCCATTGAAGGCTTCCAAAAATCTTTATTTTAAAATAAATATGAATTGTTTACTTGCACTTCCTATCAAGCTCTTCAGTTGACCCAATGTAAATGTAATATTGAAAACACTTCTATTCTCAATTTTTAAATTAGTAGCAGTAAAAAAACACACCAATTTTCCAATATTACTCAAAACAATGCCTTTTTTCATATTCAAAGGGCCTCCGGGACGACACTTCCCACTATTTTTTCAATGACATCTCTTCTAAACAAAAACCTTTATCAGACAGAATGTGTTCCATATTAGCCTGTGAAGACTGCACAAGCTAATCTGAAACTAGCCTTTAAGCATATGCATTAAACCCAGCTAAGAACGCAGCCCTTCTATTCTATCTGACCTAAGAACGCAGCCCTTCTATTCTATCTGACCTAAGAACGCAGCCCTTCTATTCTATCTGACCTAAGAACGCAGCCCTTATATTCTATCTGACCTCCTGAATGTGCTGCATCAGCTCCTGAACTTCTGGAGAAACATCTCCAGGAATGATCACGTCAAACTGCAGGGCCTCTTTCTGAAACAAAAACAATGGTTGCTTGCAAAGAAAGGTAATTGCCCCTTTAAGACAAAATCAATAAAGTGAACGTTGTTAAGCACAAGGCCAAACAAAAATAGGTCCGTTTCGGGTCGCACAACCGTGTCTCCTAAATTGGCGCCAACTCTCAACTTTTTATTGGGGTCACCAAAAAATAAAAATCGTTCATATAAGATGTAATATCAAGCAAACAAAGCATATACAGTAGACTCTGCCAATACCGGACTCTCGGAATACCGGAACTCTCCCGATTCTGGACGGTCGGGCCAGTCCCGTATTTTCGTCTTCTATTTCTTTGTTAAAAAATGTTGAATAAACCAAACTCTCTGAAAACCGGAAACCGGACGGGTATCTCCGTAAATTTGGTCATTTTCAACGTAAAATACATTGAGTATACCGGACAGTCTAAATTCTCAAGATTCCCGAGGCGTGAAAATAACAATACCTAGTCAGCACAGCGAGTGCGGTGTAACACATTTTGCTCGCTCAATTATCGATAATCCCATCAGGGCTCAACATTAACGGTTGTCCTATGGCCCCTGGCAAGTAAAAGTTGGGTCCGGGCAAGTTATTTTATAATCTAGTTGTCCGCCCGGAAAAGTGCAAAAAAGAACAAAGAGCATTTAATTTATACTTAATTGCTGTAATCATTTTGTTAAATGTTCAAAAATAAAAAGGGTTTTGTGGTGTATCATTTTGGTTTATTAAAAAAAATATGAGGTTTACAGTTGATGTGATATTTTATTTTTGGGCAAGTGGCTTTACGTTCAGGGCAAGTAGATTTTCTAAGTACCTGCCGGGCAAGTTGGTTTTTCGGTTAATGTTGAGCCCTGCGGATGAAACATACCATAAAGGTGTCAAGTCGTTACCGCGCTATGAGAGTTCAATTAAGTATTGTAAAACAAACTGTGAATGTCTATAAACCAAAAAGTAAAGTGATTGACTTGATCGTTTTATTAATTATTTATTATCGCCTATGATAAACAATTTAATTAAAAAAATTAATGCATGCCGTTGAGACGATCACTTTCTTGTGATCTTCTCTGGTATTTTAAAAGATCTTATAGCCTTCTTAACATTGCAGAAAATAAGATCGTAAAGGAGAAATGTGCTTTCAAGCAGAGAGTGATCTTGGACTTTTTCGTGAAATCGTAAACTTCAAGAATTAGTTGGTTTTGAGATTATGAATATCTTAAAAAATAATTATGACGCTGTTTTTTTGCTTGTGTGTATGTATGTGCCTATTTGACAAATACCACGTACGTACATGTATAAAGCACCACGCTCACTTTGGGATTAATAAAAACAAGTCGGTATGGATTATTTTTTTGGTCCGTGTACATACCGTCTTTTCGTTTTTCGTTTTGCATTCAACAACACAAATATAAACGCATATTAGTTCATATTCTGATTTCCTTATAACCGAAACAAATACAAAACACAAAGAACAAATCAACTAATTTATATCGTTTTTCGTTTTACTAATTACAAAACAAAACACGAAACGTGTATGTCTATTCCTATTTCGTTCCAATTTAAATTACAAAAAATTCAATATTTGAAAATTGAAACAAAGCGCCTGCTCTTATTTATCGTTCTTGATTTGATAAAACGATACACGGAAAACGGAAAACGAGGGGCGCTGCGCAGCTTTATTTGGATGATAACTTATGATTAATCTTAGTGCGCAGTTTCCTCGCTTTGAAACTATTATTTTGAAAAATAAAATGTTCACTATTACATGTATTATAGAGGAAGAATAGACGAGTCTTGGCACAGCTATTTTTGGCTAGTCTAATGCAATAATGAATAGATCAACAGTAAAGTTATATAACGATACCAATATAAATGCCTGCTTGTTTTCAAGTCATTGGATTTGATTTAATGTATAAAATACGTTACAATAAGCATTGCACAATAAAATATCTTTGTTCGGCGTAGCCTTTCTCTTCAAGTAATAAACAACAATCGAATTATTTACTACTATGTATTCATATCTGTTTAAGAAATGAAATAAAAATTCACATTCTTGCTTAACATATACACATGTACATTCAATTAGTATGGTGAATTATTTTTAAGAGCATGCAAGTCGTGTGTCGTCCTGGCTCATACACTTCGGGTAACTGGCTGGCGGTGGGCTCTCATACCAGGTGTCCATGCAGTTCTTGCATCGAACGAGTGATTTGCAACAAGTTGCAAATGTAGGGTGCGACACTGGTCCTGAATGTAACAATTTATGTTGTTATAAAGCTATCGGTTCACGCACTGAGTTCTTTTTAAATTTTATCAGCATGGTTATATTTGGTGCTCCCTTTATAGAATAAAGAAAATGTGCTTATAACAATTATAAAATTATTTGAAACTCTTTTCGAGATCACATCATTCAAATAACAGAAAAATCAATGCTAAGTATAGAACATTATGTCAATGGATTTTATTTTATAAGTTTCAACTTTGACGTTGCTACAAATTTATTTATTTATTTTTAATAACGTTTTTGTTTGGTGTACAGATTTGGTCCAATTTGTGAAGGACTGTTAAAATGAACTGGATGTGTATAAAACGAATAAAATAATACACTTTTCGACTAATAAATGTACTTTAACAGATCATGCTAGCGAACGCTTGATGGCGCGCTCCTCATATATATCATTGACTCAGCAAATCATACACGTATTGTTACAAATGTAAACACTTTTCTATAATGGCATTCGAGTTTCATTTTAGGAGACAACCGAGGTCATAAACGGAACATATTAACGAGTGCAAGAAGATTCTATAGGCGTGACGCATGATATTCGCCTTCTATAAGTAACGTAACGTTAGAAGGAAAAAAAGATTAAGCGGCATTATAATATCATTGGAATGTACATATCTTGTAAGCAATAACTTAATCTTGGGCGCTCTTTCAGGAACATTAAATATGTTGTTTAATAAGTTATTAAATTGGCACATTTATTAATTATATTTAAGTTTATTTCATTTTCTTCAAGAGCATAGCGGTTTCATATAAGGTGTTTGGTTATAACTCTTGTTTTAGAGCTAAAATCACTAGACATATCACAATGCAGTTGTTAAATGCACTATGTATTTGTTATTAATCGAACGAATTGGAAATTATATATTAGACACCTTGCACTTTACCGTTCCATAAGATTAAAACATTTTTTATATATTTATTCTCCTTTCGTCCTGTTCTTTCTTTCAATAGTGGCTGTACTTATACAACTTTGACATTTTATTATGTAAGGTGACGTTAAAAGTAAAACAGAGGGAAATTTTAGCAGCCGTCGCCGATTATTGTGTCTTTAAAATGTCATGCGGGTCTAACGGGTAATAAAAATAGGAATACGGGACTCAGGGGACGCGGTATTGCAGCTCTTAAAATGTAAGGAACCCCCCCCCATGATAATAGGATTAAAACGAGTTGTTTTTTTGTAAAATAAGTACTGAAATCGAATTTACATAGCATAGGAGCAAAGAACAAGAAGTGTCATAAGAGGCTAATTATAGCCCTATCTAATCGGCTGAATCGGCATGAAATACCGGTACGTTAGAAAACCTTTCGATATCAAGATTATGATCATTTCAAATTGGAAAAAAACAATACCTGGAAAAACAACTGAAAATATCCACTTCTCAGTCCCTAACGGGCGTGTCTTTACCTCCACGATAAAAGCACGTAGGAAGCCATGCTGATGGAAATAAGTGATAAAGTATTATGTAAGGGAGAAAAATACGCGCAAAAAGCCACTAATGAGTTACCTCCCCAAGACAGCAGCACATCCCGCAAACGCCACTCGTTTTTCGTTTTTCGTATACCGTTCTTTCAAACTAAGAACGGTAAACGGTATCAAACAATCCGTTCCAATTTTCAAACATTTATTTTTGTTATATGATTTGAAACGAAATATGAACAGGGGAATCAATTTCTTTTTTTGCTTTATAATAAGTACAACGAAAAACGATATAAAGAAGTGAATTTTGTTTTCGTATTTTGTTTAAGTTTTGGTTATTAGAAAATCGGAATATGAACTTATATGCGTTGATTTTCGAGTTTCGTTGTTTCGAATGTTAAACGAAAAAGGAAAAGACGGTATATACACGGACCTTTTTTGCTTTTAATCGATTAAAAACACATTTTTTAAGAATGCAATTAACATCATCAGTACCTGCGTACAGTTATCACATGGTACATGTAAATGTATATGGTTTGTTTTATTTTTATGTGATTCTTTACACAATGCATACCATGTATATTTCAGCAATATGCATACTCTTGGTAAACCGGAACTCTCTGAAAACCGGAATATCAGGCCAGTATCGAGACCGTCCGGTTTACAGAGAGTCTACTGTATATACATGTATTTCTTTTTATAAGCGTTAGTAGCCTTCCATTTTAGTACCCGAAAAAGAAAAAAAAATCCCTTCCTACCTATTTTTTTTCCCAAAGAGACCCGAAACGGACCTATTTTTTTTTGGCCCAAGGAACTGTTTCATGAAGCATAAGCTCTTAAGTTCATCAGTGCAATCCAAAAGTATTTTCATCTTGTTTGGTGAAATTCCATCATCAAAGAATCCAATGTTTTCTCAAATACATTATTCTTATTGATTGACAATGGATTATAAGGTGGGAGCAATCTTGTACTCATTAATAAATTTGATTGTCCAAACATATGGCCCAGCATGATAAATAAGTTAAGGTTCTTGTACTCTCATTGTTCTCTATCAATGTCCCAAGTTTCATTTTAATGAAGTCTCAATACCAGGATGCAGGATCGCCAGGGTTCACAAATGATTACACACCGGCTGGACAGAATGAAAACACACCGTAATTGAGATATGTTAGCAAAAATCATTTGTGCCCTCCATTATGACATTAAGTTTCAACCCTAAGGTGCCCAAGGTTGGCCTCAAAAACTTTGCGTACTGACAAAATCTTTACCAAACACATGTATAAGTATTGTCTTAACAAAATCATGCGTCTGATCTATGATTTTCATATAACACAGCAGGTTGTGATCCACCAAGGCTTTTAAAAAGAACAAGAGCTGTGTTTGTGAAACACAATGCCCCCTAATTCGCTGCTTTGAAACCATATATTTGACCTTTGACCTTGAAGGATGACCTTGACCTTTCACCACTTAAAATGTGCAGCTCCATAAGATACACATGCATGCCAAATATCAAGTTGCTATTTTCAATATTGCAAAAGTTATGACCAAGGTTAAAGTATTGGGACACACACAATGAATGAATGAATGAATGACAGACAGACAGACAGGCCAAAAACAATATACCCCCCATCATTTCATATGGGGGCATGTCATATCCTTATTCAAGAAATGCCCCCCATCACAACAAAATAACAATATTTTATAAATGCCACACCACATCATTATAATTGTAATAATACACCCACCCACCCTAACATTAATTTTATCAACTACACTCTCTTGTGATTTCAATAAATGTAAAAAAAAGGAGTCAAATGAACCAGTAACATTTAAGGTGTAAAATGAGATTTTAAGAGTTCAAAATACTGAAGTCCAGAGTATATTGTTTCTCTATATTCTCCTTATCAGTTTCATGCTCTTCAAATGTTGAATTCATTCATTGTTTGTATTTATGTTTTACATTTTGCAAAAAAGTACTATGTGTATAATTCTTGTAAAATTTGCATCAACATGGTGCAAGGAAGATTACTTGTAGGTGGCAAAAGTTGGTAAACTGTAAAATTCTGGCATGGTAAAGACGGATTCTTTTTTTATTTAAGTCAGCTCAAACAAACCTATTTTTACTACATCAACGTCCTGCTCCTATCCCAAACCAACTTGTTATTGCTTAAAAAAGCTCTTAAATATACTAAAGACGTCACGTCTTCATACAATGCAGGTGAACATCATTTCATAAGATAAACACGCATTGTTGTTTTTTTCATATCTATTTATGTGCTAAAAAAGAGTTCAAACTTGTCACAAAATACACCCTTTAAAGGGGCCTTATCACGTTTTGGTAAATTGAAAAAATGAAAAAAAATGTTTCATATTCGCAAATTTTTGTTGTAGTTATGATATTTGTGAGGAAACAGTAATACTGAACATTTACCATGCTCTAAAATATCCATTATATGCATCTTTGATGCTTAAAAAAACTAAAAATTATGAAGCGTTGCAACGGGAAACAATTGAATAATTTGGAGAGTTCATTTGTTGTCATTATATTTTGTGATACCACGAGGATTGCATATATAAAGTATAAAATACATCACTCATTGTATGAGCACGGATTGCCGAGTGGTCTAAGTGTTAGACTTTTACGCGTGGGGTCAGTGGTTCGAGCCCAGTTGAGGGTTACTTTTTTTTCTTTCTTTAATTTTATTCTTGTTTTTTTACTGGATCTTTTTAGATCCAATGTTTACATTTATTAATATAAAGTATATTTAAACTTCAATAAATGCCAAAATCTGTGAAAAGGTCCCTTTAAAAGGTAAAAATGACATGAGAAGAGTGTACAATGTTTTGTAGAAATGATTAAACAAAAAAAATAGAGACAAACAACAACATGGCAATGCCAAGAAATCAGATAACCAGCGTTCAACATGTTGATTTAATTTAAATACCATAATTACGCAAATCTCAAATTAGGACTGTAATCTACCAACAAACAAAATGTTAGCATAATACATCTATCGAAACTTACGTTTTAAAACAGTTTCTCTATCTTATAAGAAATAGTCCCCTTGACAGTGATCCTTATATCCCGTAAAATGCAATTCAAAGCTCGGTCTGAATGCTGTTAGCAATGAAGGCACATAATATTACATGTAAGCCTCAGCTACATGTCAGTTAAAGATTGTGAGTAAAAGCCGTTGTTATTTTTTATAGAAACAGTGACCTAGACAAAAACTTCTCCATAAGGAATAAATTGTAATGTTTGCTATCTACATGTACACAAACAAATAATGCATAATACCTCCATCCAAACTCAAGTTGTTGAGCAGAAACTGCTATATCTTTTTTGCATCACTTTCAGTGACCTTGACATTTATCCTAATTTCCCATATGCAATCTAATGCTAGGTGTACATGTAAGCAATAAATGCACACAATTTAAGAGAAATACCTCCATCTTAACTCAAGTTATTCAGCATACACAGTTTTTTTATTTTAATGTACAGTGACCTTGACCTTCATTTGAAGGGATCCATATGAATTCCCAGGCTAGGTCTGCAGGTTAGCTACCTACACACACAATTTGTTACAATGATGTAATAACATGCTCTAAAGTTAAGTCTTTGAGCGGACACTGTTGTTCATTTTCAGACATTTTCCTGGACCCAGTTGTTCAAAACCTGGGTAAATTTTAACCCTGGGATAAATGTCGGATGAATTTAACCAAGGGTTAATTTTTTGGTTAAGTGTTGTTGCCTCATGTTGGTTAAATTTATCCAGCGTTTTGTCTGGATAAATTTAACCCTGGTCTAAAGGTTGGTTAAAATTTAACCATGTAAACAAACAAAATAGCCGAATTTTATTTGTATCGTAATCCACGTAATAATTGCCAAAATTCTTTGAATGTTGTGTTATATGACGATGAAATGCGGAATCGATATCGGTCGGTCAAATGAAAATTTTAAAAGAATGTGTATTTTAAATGGCTGAAATATCGAAACTTCTACAAAGCATTCCATGCTTATATACCATGCTTGCTATAACGTTTACAAATGGCAGGTTCGAAATAATTCGCTTTCTTAAAACTCATGATCGCGTTTAAGGTTAATTATACACGTTTTCATTCACAATTTATTTACAGAATCACGTAAAATGCCAAATACAATACATAAAATACATACTTGTTTCAATGATCTATAAACATTTAATGGATTGAATATAACTGATTTAAAATTTATGATTTATAATGTTTTTAAATCTTTTTCCCAGAATGTGCTGTTCTATTTATAGCTTGACGACATGTCGGCCATATTGCTTTTACAATGGATTATGGGATATGTGTAAAAGTTAACCAGTGGATAAATTTACCCAACATGGATAGTTATCCAGCCTGGGTAAATATTTCCAGCAACGCATTTATCCAGCCTGGTTAGTTACCCAGCTTGGATAACTTAAACCCGCGGTTAGCGCTAACCAAGGGGTTAAAATAACCTTGTGTACGAACAACTGGGTCCAGGTGTACATGTATCTACAGGTCCGTTAAAATGACCCACTCCCACAGCAAAATGGCAAAAGAGATCGAATTTGGAGAAAAAAAATTTAATTGAAAAAACTTTTTAAATAAGTGTCTTGTGATTATTATCTCTCAATTTTATTTCATAATTTAAATTATTATAAAGAGTTCAAAAGTTAGTTTTTTTCCAAAATCAGTAGACTTTTTGCGCAAAAAAAGCCCAAATCGCCAATAACTCAAATTTATTTATCTCAAAATGGCCAGGAAAAGCCTTTTCTTCAGAAACAATCTACTTGACCTTAAATGAAAAGGCAAAAATGCAAAAGTAAGCTAGATCTGAATTTAAATTACCTAAACAGAAAATTTGAATGTAATCTCTTCATTGAAAGTGAAGCTATTCAGCAGAAACCTTTTTTTCAGTGATATTGACCTTGGCCTGATAAGCCCCTAATTCAATACAAAGGAAGGACTCTATACATGTAGAAGCTCTCTAAATCTTAGTTTCATTAAGAGAATTTAATGTAAAGTTAGGTTATTGAACATTGGTCAATAATGATTTTGAGTACCGAAAAATGCAGAGATACATGTAAGCTCTGTAGTTTAATCGTTCATCTCTGCATTTTTCAGTACTGAAAAACATTTTGCACAAGGTTACATTACACTAAATCATTGTGTATCGCTCCGTGGTCCATTCGAAAGTAGTGCCTATTTCTAAAGAGTTCCTTTTCTCTTCTTGAATATAAGCCATTTAACAATGTGAGACATGTCTTTTGTGGTTATTTGTAATATCCTGTATGTGTCTGGAGTACTTTGATGCCTTGGATTGGAAGCTAACTTAAAAGATGAACTTTTGAGGGTGCGTTTTCTATTGTGTGGGGCTTTTGTCGAAATTAGGATTCAGAAACACGTTTTTCTACGGTGGGTTCATTCGACAGCGATTTACTTTCTTAGAAGTTGCGAGACGGTATGTTTTTGATTGCAATTATTGGAAGATGACAGATCCATCTTTAAAATGATACCAGGTTCGGACAAATTGATACGTCGAAAAGGCAAGAAAAATGCTGTGAAAGTTGTCAGTTTTATAATGGGACCCTATGGGAATCGGAATTAGTGTAATATAACTACAAGCCTACTTGCGCTGTGGAGTATTGTGAGGTATAAGGAGCACTTATACTGCCACGCCATATGAATAAGCTTTTATGGTGACAGGGTTGAGTGTCTACCTTTGAAAAGGTAGGGCACAGCTTCAATCCCAATTGTGGTCACTGATAATTCTGGCTGTGTTATATGTGTGCACAACTTAAATAACTCACATATGTTTGTTTGTCTGTCTGATGTCCCAATAGTGTCATGGTAGAAAGAAATTTGTGGAAGAATTAAACAAATTGAGGGGGGAAGGTATGTAGTATGACAAGGAATAAGGAGCACTTATACTTCCTTGCTTTAGCTAGCTTTTTTAGTGAGGCACCTGCAGGGCAAGAGGCTCTAGAAAACAAGAGCGTGCTCGACTATTCAAGTGCTTGACAGTATAATGTAAGCCATCATGGAGAGGGGGTATAATGTGGGTGTGTGGTCATTTAATAGATGATCTTTCAAAAATAAGAAAAAAATAGAATATACATGTAGGAAACATTTGAGGTGTTACGCAAACTTTTACATTGCAACGCTAACGGGAACACGGACGCCGGGGTGAGTAGGATAGCTCTACTATATATATTTCATATATAATAGTCGAGCTAAAAATGTATAGCCGTGTCCAGAACACACAGTTTTTAATGATTTCTGAGATATTTGATATAATTTCTGGACTGCAGAAGAGGAGCAACATAGCAGAGACAATAAACGGCAATGGGGAACCTAAAGCATTCATGTATCTTAACATTCATATAAATTACTCACTGCTGGTTCATCCATAACTAATGCTTCTTCTACAGTATACGTTGCCATGGCTTCCAATCAAGCCTGAAAACATAAAGGCACATTTCAGACTGGTATATTCAATATAATATTTATTATTTAAACAAGAGCTGTCTCCATAGGATGACATATGCCCCCAATAAACACTTTGATAGAAATTATGAGCATTTTTCGAAACTTAAACGCAGTTTTCGAAACCTGAAGTTCAAGGTCAAGGTCAAAGGGGTCAAAATTTGTGTGCGTATGAAAAGGCCTTGTCCATATACACATGCATACCAAACATGAATGTTACATCTGAAGGGACATAGAAGTTATGAGCATTTTTCGAAACGCAAAGTGTGACGGACAGACAGACAGACAGACGGACAGCAGCGCTTCCACTAGCTTTCAAAAGTTAAAAGTCCTGACTTTCAAGCCGTAAATTTTGGAAGTCCCAGACAAAAAGTTGGTAAGTCCCACTTTTATTTCAGAATTTTACTGCCGACATTTGGCCATATCGGATGCCTGTTTTCATATATTTATTTGACAACAAAAAAAAAGGTATTTATTTTTATAATTTTTTTTTTTTGCATCATCTCATTGTTATTTGCTTCCCATAAACATAATAATGCAAAAACAACAACAACAATATTTGGTCAATCTCTCTCTATATATATATTATAAAAACAAAAACAATGAATCACTTTATAGGGTGTTAACCTGTCATTGGATCACAAGATTAGGCCAAAAAAAAAGTCTTGGTTCAGGAAACATGGCCAGAAAAATGAAGGAGGGTAGGTAGTTTTTTTTGGTTTTTTTTTACCAGTCGACTGATTTCAGGGTGAAAAAGGGTCAGTTAATGCACCCATGATTGTTTAAACACTGACCAAATGAGTAACATTGCACATGTGGTGTTTAGTTCTTTTATATTATTCATCATTTTATCATTCCTAGCTCTTTAGGCCACGACTTTTATATTTCTTGGTTTACAAAACCGCCGACCCTAATTTTTGGAAAATGGGAAAAAAAATAAAATCGGAAAATCGTTTTTTTTTATATATTTTATTCCCGACCGCACTGAAAAACGAGCGAAACGAGAAAAAAAACGATCCGGTTTGAGAACGGTTGCGAATAAAATCAAGTAAGTACAATCAACGATTGGTTCACATATATTACAGAGATCGGGATATTTTTCAATGTGACACAGTATGTACCAGTCCTTTTATGGGCACTTCTCAAAATTTATTTAATTACAGACAATAGGAAAATCAGCGTCAGTAAAATGTCGACCGCATCAAAATTTATTTCCGAGTCTGTGACGCAACTATATTGTTTAACATGTTTATTATATTAAACAAACCCGATATTATAGTAGATGAAAAAGTATTACCTTGCAATTTGATAATTAGTATAAATAATCCAATAAAACACTGCCATTATTTACGATATCCGTCGAGTGACCCGAAATGACGCTGCCCTATTTCGACGCCATTTTTGTTTTGCCTCTGTTTGATACATAAGCGACATCCGTTGACGTCATACACTATCAGACTTTACGCTACAACGATTTTGCTAGAGCTGTTCATAGTAATGTGGAAAATAGCTGGTTCAAAGGTTAGTTATGGTTGATTGGTTTAAAATTAATGTATTTTTGTGTATTTTACGTAATGCAAAACTTTTGAACAACTTACTACAAATTTTCTTTGCAAATAAGACCGTTGGAAAATGCATCCGTATCGTCTGCAAAAGCTCACTATTTTCATTCACAAGTCACGTGACTGTCATGTGACAGAACATCGTATAAATAGACTAATTTTCACTCTGGAAAAGGTGTACGCGTTAAATGCGATATGAAGTCCGGATATTTTTTTTTGTTATGCTAAATAACATTGTAACTAGCAAGTGTTCATGTTGGTAATTGCATGTCAGGTTTATTACTTATTTTCATTTATTACTATTTGTAGGTCCCACAAAAGAAGTACAGGTGCTATTCACCTACTTCCATTAACACAGCCTATGAAAAGGTGTTGCTGACAGGGGCCCATATTAGAACCACTGCCAGAGAGTATGGCATCCCAGAAGCCTCACTGCGACACAGGTTGAATGGCAGAGTAAATCCGGAGGCAACACATTCTGGACCACCACCTACATTATCTCAGGAGGAAGAGGCACACTTGACAGACCATCTAAAATTAATGGCAAGCTGTGGATATGGTTACAGTCGGGCAGAAGTTGTTGACATGGCCAGTGAATATGCGATATTTCTTGGAAAACGGGACAAGGAGCATCCGTTCACACTTAAGTGGTTCAGGCTGTTTATGAAACGATGGCCAGAGCTGAAAGTGTTGAAGCCTCGTGGGCTTGAGATTCAACGTGCCAAAGCCACCAACAAGGAATCCGTGTCAGTATATTATACTGAACTGGGCAACATCATGGACAAGTATGATCTAAAGCATAAGCCAGAACGGATATACAATGTTGATGAGAAAGGTTTGTCCACTTCCCATAAACCCCCTTCAGTGGTTGCAAGCTGCGAATCTCAGCCACAAGCAGTCACATCTGGTTCAAGAACCCTCATCACAGTCATTGGTTGCGGAAATGCCATGGGTAACAGTGTTCCACCATTCTTTGTATTTCCAGGGTTACGGATGAAGTCAGAATTATTAGATGGTGGTGGTCATGGAGTTGATGGTACAGTCACTGAGTCCGGGTGGAGTAATAGTGCTGTGTTCAAAAGGTACCTTGAGCAACACCTGCTAAAATACTTACCTGAACGTTGTCTGGACAATCCTGTTCTGATTCTCTATGATGGCCATAAATCTCACATTAATTTGGGGTTGATTGATTGGGCCAAGTCACAGAACATAATCCTGTTTGTTCTGCCAGCACACACGAGCCATGTTTTGCAGCCTCTAGATGTTGGTTGTTTTGGGCCATTCGAAAGGATCTACAGCTCTGTGTGTCACAAGTTCATGCGCGACAACTGTGGGCAAAGTATAACACGTTTCAATGTGTGTGCACTTGGAAGCAAGGCATATTCGCAAGCACTGTCACCAAATAATTTACAGGCATCCTTTCGCAGAACTGGCATCTACCCATATGATCCAAATGCTATAGATTCCTCAGTGTTCAAGCCATCAGAAGCCCTTCAACAAGAAACCAGTTCTCTTCAATCAATCATCCAACCCTCAGAAACGGAAGTCTCCCAATTTTTCTGCAATAAAGAAGCAAACATCATATCCAAGAAACAAGCAACAAAAAAGAGGAAATACCTAAGTTCAGTGGTCAGTGGAAAGCCAATTACTGAGGATGTAATTATTCAAAAAATTCAGGATCATGAAGAGGGAAGAAATAAAAAGACAAAGACCCAGAAGTTGACCGTACAACCTGGACCATCTGGAACAGTTAAGGCAGTGTCACCTGTCCCTGCTTTACCGGCAGATGAATCATCAGGGGATGAGGATGAAACAGAGGTGTGCTGTGTATGCAGCCTATTCACACCCAGTGCTGTACGGCAGAGTTCTTCACTGGTCTTTGTGAAATGGGTGCAGTGTTCTGCGTGTGGACACTGGGTTCATCTCATTTATTGTACTAAACTCCGGGTTGTAAGGAGAGGTGATATCTTCATGTGTCCTCACTGTGTTGGTGAAGAGTAACTTGAACTTGTTGAAAACTTGTTATAATTGACATGAATAAAATTCAATAAAATTAAAAACCTCAATTGATTTCATTAATTTCAGATCCAGGTTGCTTTAACAGTGAAACAAATGTAAGTACAACAATCCTGAGTTAATGTTTCATGCATTCAGTCTCCACAGGAGTGATGTTTACATTGAAATCAGATAACCAATCAGATGCGTCGTTACCGGGCACTCTCAACAAGATGGCCGCCGTTACAGTAGACTTAGCAGGTGTAATTTATCAACAAATTTTGGTTAATAACACAATCAATTGAAATTAAATTGTGTAAATAAAAGGTAAATTTGATATTAAATAACAATATTAATAACCTAATCCCTATTTTGAGCAACAAAACTTTAACCGACTGCTTAGATGCGTCGAAAGTGGGCACTCGAGGATATATGTGTTTAGGAATTTTGTAAACACGTCCGCCATAGTTTATAGGAACTGTACAGAAAGTTTGGCACTCTGGATCAGCAGACGATTTATTTCATAAATCAATGATCTTACGGAGGAATCCGAGATAGCCGATGTATCACGATTGAAAGTTTGGAAATCGGAACAAATCGGTATATCTCGGAAAATCACTGCTAAATGTATTTGTCGTTTTAATTCTTAGGGCCGAGTAATTTCGGCAAATCGGAACTCAACTTGCGTAAAATACTAGCTCAATTAACCGTTAAACTCCGCCTCTGTTCTCTGCAAAAGATTCGAAGGCGGAGCAATGCACGTGCTATTATTAAATTGGAGGATTGCAATTGAGAAACAAACGCACGATTGGTTCAGCATGTTGATTGCTAGACAAAGGAAGCCAATTTTGTCGGCGCGAAATTTGTCGCTTTATTGCTTCAGACAGCAAGCGGCTTTCCTTTGATGACGTCAAACTGTCAATTCACACAGACTGCACATTTTCGAAAGACTAACTGGCTCCTTGTTTACAATTCCAGTAAAAACACTTGCTAACATTAAACTTTGGATTAAATTATCAAAATAAAGCAAAAGCCAAGTTGACAAATATGATTGTATTAATTCGCGTCAGTTCAAATAAGACGTTTTGCGTTGTAAATCAACGAGTTTTCATGACAACAACAACTTTAACAAACATTACCGCGACGACGAGGGGATCGATCTACCTCGATTTTTTTTCATGGACGATGTCATAAGTCGAATAAGAGCAAACACATACTTTGTGTATGAGTAGTTTATCTTATATAAGATTTATGCAACGGGCATCGCATTGCGTAATGGTGCGCATCGAATTACGGAAATGAAGCGCAGTTTTTCGTTTTAATGGGAGAAGAACGCATGTCATTTAATGGAGTGTTTAAAATTGCCTGATGTTACAAAAGGTGCTTTTAGGTGACTCATTTCATTTGAAGATATAGATGTGTTTCATTTCATTGCATAATTTGATTTTTCGTCTCTGTGTTAAGGTTATAAAAGATATGATGTCTTTGTTCTGATGTTATTAGTATTAACTTATTTTTCCAATGATTTTTTTTTTTTTTTTTTTTCGACCGCCCGATGGACCATTTTCAAAATAATTTTTGTAAACCAACAAAAAAAAAAGTCGTGGCCTTATGCACCTTTTGCCTTTTAATCACCCTCTGTTCTAATGAACGATTCAGACGCTTTCTGCAGTTGCGTAAATTTCGGACATAAAATTCGGATGCGGATTTCTATCTACATGTATCTATATATACTGCCAAGTAGAGCTGCAACGATTCACCAACAGCTCGATTCGATTCGATTTCGATTTTAGACACTGCGATACCGATTTTTTCGATTCGATTCATCTTCAAACCTAGTTTTATCATATATTCACGCTTATGCCTCAAAATTAACATTTCTGTTCAAATGTGATTTCAAACAAACACATAAAAAAGAATAGCAAATTAGGACTCAATTTTAATATAAAAACTTCTGACTAGAAGATTGTGTTGATTACACAATAATATAAAAAAATAATCATAAGAACGTATCTGGAATCAGTTGAATGGTAGTATTATCACTATTTTACCGCTATAAGCATGTCTACCATTGTGTCATGACATCATCACCTGTTACCTGTAGGACAAATCACATTCTCTAATAAACTTAACAAAACTCCAACAGAAATATAACTACTTTTCTGGCTGGCGACTTGAGTAGTTGCACTTGTGCGACCTCTTAGTCTTAGTCTTGCTAAAATCAACGTTATGTTTGCGTTTGACATATTGCATTAGATTAGTGGTTGAGCCGGACTTAGCGAACGCCACATCCGTGAAGCACAATTTACACTTTGCTTTATCGGTAGGGCTACCATCCCGAAACCCAAAATACTGCCACACTTTTGATTTTAGCTTCTTAGGCGCATCTGGTAATTTCAATTTGTCGGCAACAACTTGTTCAGCCATTTTGACGCTTTTGCCGAAAGTAGACCGTAACGTGCTTATTGATTGGATGACTAAAGTAATAAGCAACCAATCGCGCGCGTCGTAAATAGATAAAACCTACACCTTCCCGTATCAATAGGCAGAATAAAGGGCGCTTTACGTACGTATCTATGTATTTATATGTATATATGTTAAAGAATCGAATCGAATTTGGTAGGTTTGGTATCGAAATCGAATCGAAGCATTTCGAATCGATTTTCGATGAATCGGATCGAATCGTTGCAGCTCTACTGCCAAGCGCCCTTTAGAGCATTATAGGCAGAGGGATATTATCGAGTCCGTTTCCTGGGAAGAACCAGTACTAGGTGTCTATGGAGGAGATAATGAGAACGCTCCCAGAGTAGGGAGCGAACCCACGAACTCCCGATCGCTAGGCGGACACCTCATCCACTACACCACCGCGATCTTGTCTTTATCTGTAAATTAATGTACAAATAAACATTCTTTGAAAACTAAAGACTGCATTTTGATTAAAGCATTTTTTTACTAGAATAAATGTGAATGAAACAAAACAATGCCCTATAGGTAAAACTTGTACTGTACCGTACCGGCGAAAAACATCGTCATCTGATTTTTTTCCGAGGACCAAAAAAATCTAAGGGTCGGGGGCAAAAAATAGGGTTGGTCAGGTTCCCTGAACCAAGAATATTGTTTTATTTGGCCTTAGGAATATGTATTTAGCAGCAAATCTTTAGGCATCAAACTAAAATATGCAATTATTAAAACAACATAATTCACACTACAAGGTATTTAGCAGTCCTTGTCTTGCATCAAAGCACACCACCACCAATGCAATGAATATGATCCTAATATATACATAGGTTTTCAAACAACATAGTCTCTGTTAATCATGAGGTCAACACAATTTTACAGACGTTAGTTGCCTGCTCGTGGATCATATAGCCTTGCCAATCTTCTCTTCTTTTCTGCCTTCCAGTGTCTGATGGCCTGTTCGTACGGGAAGTCTTGGACATCAGGACCCATAGCAAGTTTCATCAGTGTTCAAGTTGGCAGGAGTCAGTGCTGTGCGCGATTTTATCTGTAAACTAAACCCACGCTCACATACAACACTACTCATTGGTATGCACAAGGCAATATTCATGGGCTGAGAGATGAGTGGATATTCTTCCTTGTGACGTCAAAGGAATACTCTTGTAAACTCCTTGAAGTCCTTTATCTTGTAAGTCTCGCACTTGAGTGGTTTTATGCCCCTGAACTCTCTGGAGAATGCCTGGATGTCTAGTTCTATTTTAAGAGTCTTTGGTTCAAGCACACCAAAGGCATTCAATATTGGTGTGGTGTCATTTTTCAACCTGTTATTCAGGTTTTCTGTAACACTGTCTATGTAGTCTTTCTTCAACTTGTCCATGTGGCTTCTTTCATTTGAATGTGACAGTTGAATGCCTTTGAAGAATACTTTGGTGCCAGTGTTTGAGAGTCCAGACAGAAAATCCACTGTATTGCTGTCTTGCATATTATTCAACAGTTGCAGTTTACCAATAACACACTCTCGCATAGCATCAAGTTTGCTTAAATCCAGAGAGTCTGCATGAAGCTGGCAACACAGTGTCCCTAAAATGGACAGAACGTCACACAAGAACGCAGTAAATGCAGGAAATTTGTAATGGAGCACCTCCTTCAGCAGGCCATCTGCAATGTTGTCCCCTATAGTGTTTTTGCCCTGGTTTGACTGCAGGTACATGTAGGCCACAATGGAACCATAGCACCAGTGTATAAATGACACTGCGCTTTCCATTGCAAGCCATCGTATACTGATGGGGTCTTTAACTTTAGGTTTGGCTCCTGCATAACCTCTTGCAAAGCTTCAAGTTTGTACATACGCACCCCTGATCCGTTTACATGAACATACAGATTGCAGAGCTTGTCTCTGTATGTCCTCAAGTACGGAATGTCTTTTGCGGAATATGAACAGGCAAGTGCCAGTCTGTGTGCTACACAATGAATATGTGTTAGTTGGGGTGCATCTTTCACCAGTAGCTTACTGATACCATTATGTGCACCTAACATGACGGATGCTCCATCGCTACCCAGTCCAACCATGTTCACTGGGTCCACACCTAACAATCACAGCTCCCTGAGTATTTCAGTGGCTATGGTAGCCACAGTGCCATCTGGGATCCTGATATTTCCCATGAGCTTGTGTTCAACTTCCTGCGTGGACTGATTCACATATCTGATGTAGACAAAAAGTTTCTTGTGAATTGACAGATCCGTCGACTCATCGCATATGATGCCAAAGTACCTGGCTGCCTGAACGTCTTTGCTGAGATTTGATGATAACACATGAAATGGCTTTGTTAAAACCTTGTTCTGTATCACTGTGGATATCCTTGATGTGTGCATTCACCCCACTTAGAGCCAGGAAGTTCACTTGTGCATTTACATTCTGTTCGGTAGATTTTCCTTGGCAGTGAAATAGGATGCACGGAACAGGTGCATCTCCGTCTCAGAGCATTTGACCTGCACATCATGTTCCGGAGATTTCTGGACGTCGTAAAGACGTCGATGTAGCTGCTCTTGAGCATGCTTATGCTCCTGGCAATCGTTGTGTTTTACAACGGTTGATTTCTGGAGATTTCCTGCAAAAAAAACAAGTGTTAAAATAATTATAACTAGAAATGGCGCGGCAGAGGCCGACGCATATCCCCACGCCGCATGTTTGACCCAGGGGCGCCCCAGGGTTGGTAATGGGGCCATGCATAGTTGAGATTGACGTATTGTCATAAGAGAAGTTCAGTATCAATAAGAAGTGAAGTCCAGTATCAATTAGAAGTGAATCAGTGTTGAAATGAAGAAGTTATAGTAAAAGGCAATTTTGGGTGGGTGTGGCCTATGTGGGGCCGTCTGTCCATCTGTCTGTCCGTCCGTCCTGGCCACTATCTCCTCCTACACTATTAGCACTAGAACCTTGAAACTTACACACATGGTAGCTATGAGCATATGTGCGACCCTGCACTATTTGGAATTTTGATCTGACCCCTTGGTAAAAAGTTACGGGGGTTGGGGTGGGGCCGGGTCAGAGATTTTCACTCATTTTTGTAGGTTATTTTACATTAACTTCTTCATTTCTATACCAATTTACTTCAAATTGATACTGAACCTCTCTTATGATAATACGTTCAATGTCAACTATGAATGGCCTCATTACCAACCCTGGGGCGCCCCGCCCACATAGACCACACCCATCCAAAATTGCCTTTTACTATAATTTCCTCATTTCTACACAGATTCACTTCAAATTGATATTGAACCTCTCTTATGACAATACTGTCAATCTCAACTATGCATGGCCCCATTACCAACCCTGGGGCACCGCGCCCACATAGGCCACACCCACCCAAAATTGCCTTTTACTACAACTTCTTCATGGTTAGCTCGACTATTATATATAAAATATATATAGTGGAGCTATCCTACTCACCCCGGCGTCGGCGTTAGCGTCTGCGTGTGCGTGCAAATGTTAAAGTTTTCGTACTAATTATTTTCATTGTCCCTTGACATATTGCTTTCATATTTTGCATACTTGTTTACCAACATGACCCCAACCTATAAACAAGAGCAGACAACTCTATCAAGCATTTTGTCATAATTATGGCCCCTTTTCCACTAAGAATATGCAGCAAATGTTAAAGTTTTCGTACTACCCCATTTATTTTCATTGTCCCTTGACATATTGCTTTCATATTTTGCTTACTTGTTTACCAACATCACCCCAACCTATAAACAAGAGCAGACAACTCTATCAAGCATTTTGTCATAATTATTGCCCCTTTTATACTTAGAATATGCATATTATTGATAAATCTATGTTAAAGTTTGCGTACTACCCCAAATATTTCCTATATCCTTTGACATATTGCTTTTATATGTTGCATACTTGTTTACCAACATGACCCCAAACTTTAAACAAGAGCAGACCACTGTATCAAGCTTTTTTACATAATTATGGCCCCTTTTACACTTAGATAATTGAACATTTTGCTTAATTTGCCATAACTTCTTTATTTATAATCACATTTTATTATTACTTTGACAAAACAACACTTACCTGAATACCACAATGGATTCCACCCAATACCCAGAAGCCCTCCTCCCCCAAACCCCCCCCCAATTTTTTTTTAAACATCATCTAATAAATTACCCCACCCCACATTATACCCCCCTCTCACCCCCCACCCCCCTTGTCCCCCCCCCAATTGTTTTTTTTAAACATCATCTAATAAATTACCACACCCCACATTATATCCATCTCTCATCCCCCTACCCCCCCCCCCCTCCAAAAATTATTTTTTTCCTTTTTTTATTTTTGAAAGATCGTCTAATAAATGACCACCGCGCACATTATACCCCCCTCTCAACCCACCCCCCCAAAAAATTTTTTTCTCCTTTTTTTATTTTTGAAAGATCCTCTAATAAATTATTGAATATGAACAATTTCCCCATGATGGCTTACGTTATAATGTCAAGCACTCGAATAGTCGAGCGCGCTGTCCTCTGACAGCTCTTGTTTTAGGGTATTTTACATTAACTTCTTCATTTCTACACCAATTTACTTCAAATTAATAATGAACCTCTCTTCTGACATAAGGTTGATCTCAACTTTGCATGGCCCCATAACCAACCCTGGGGAACCCCGCCTACATAGGTCACACCCACCCAAAATTTCCTTTTACCATAACTTCTTCATTTCTACACCGATTCACTTCTAATTGATACTGAACTTCTCTTATGACAATACAGTCAATCTCAACTATGCATGGCCCCATAACCAACCCTGGGGCGCCCCTGGGTCAAACATGCGGCGTGGGGATACGCGTCGGCCTCTGCCTCGCCATTTCTAGTATACTATATATAAGCAATTTTTGTAGTACAACAAAATGTTGTAGCGTTGCAACGCTTTATAATTTTTCAGGTTCATCAATTGTCAAAAGATGCATATCATGGTAAATCTTCAGTATTACTGTTTGCTCACAAATATTATAACTACAACGAACATTTGTGATTTCTTTTTTTTATTTTGTCAATTTACCGAATAGTGTAAAGGCCTTTTTGGGGATTCATGATACGTAAATTACGTAAATACATTTCAGCAACAAACAGTCCTCGAGGATTCCGTTTACTTCATTTGTTCTGATAAAAAGATTGCGAAAAATAATGCTACATGCTAGTATTCATGCCTAAATTCTTAACTAAATATCCCATTTATAACAAGGGTGATCAATTGTATAGTTCATTACACAGTCATGGTTAACCATAAGCGTTTCCAAATAAACACTTCGGAGCGCAGAGAACATAGAAATATTTTACTTTTAGTTAAACGTTTCGTAGTCCATTTTAACATTCTTTACATAACTCATGTATACATGTACCTCCCAAGAAATTGAAAACGTTAGCATTTATGAAATTCTTTAACAAGTTTAAAATATGTGGAACACATCTATAAACCAGTTTTATTGCATACAAATAAATTACATACCCGCTCCTTCTTTAGTGAAAGAGTTCTGCTTGTTAGCAGCGTGGCACACTTTGCAGAACATTTTCTTTGATTCTCCATTGAATTCAAATTTCTTACACCAAACTGTCTGAAATGCACGCACTTTTGTTTCACTGGTTAGTTTTTTACATGGCAGAGTTTGAACATTCTGGGAATGATCCTCATCATTTTTCTGTTTATTAGAACTCACTGATAATCCAAAATCAAGCAGTGATCGTTGCGACATTTTGACACAAAATGAAAGCTAAATTGTTTTTGGACATTGGAACGCAATATGGGCATAAACAATCAAATAAATACAATTTAATGAGCACCAATTAAATACTCTACCATATACTTACCTTAATGATTAAACTAACTTGTCATCACCTTCCATAAAGGGGCCTACATACCTGACACATTTTTAATACATGACCATGCACCATTATGGCATTTAGGGGCCTACATGCTCAACACCTCCATTGTTTTAAGTGATGATAATAAAAAACACCAAGACAATTAGACTATCAGATTATACTTCTTACGATGCCCATATTTACGCCCGGATGTCCATTAACGGAAGCGCTGGGACAGACAGACGGACATTGCGATCACTATATGCCCTCCTTCAGGGGCATAAAAACAAACAATTTTATGCTAAACAAGAGATGTGTTTGTCAGAAACACAATGCCCCCTTCTGCGTTGCATTGAAGCCATATATTTGACCTTTGACCTTGAAGGATGACCTTTACCTTTCATCACTCAAAATGTGCAGCTCCATGAGATATACATGCATGCCAAACATCAGGTTGCTATGTATCTGAAGCGACATAGAAGTTATGAGCATTTTTCGAAACCTAAATGCGAAACCTAAATGCAAAGTGTGAAGGAAAGACAGACAGACGGACAGTCCGATCACGATATGCCCTCCTTCGGGGGGCATAAAAACTTGAACATATTACGTATCCGAATACTACTCCAGTTTAAAAAAAGTATCATTGCCTTGTTAAGTATGATTTTATACAAGTATTTAAAATGCACTTCCGACTGATAATATTAAGCTGTATTCCACTAACGCATGACTTGCGTCTGTCAAGTTATATTTGGCTTCTAGTGCTTCTTTAAAACAATTTTAAGTTACCAGAGTTATACTTCCTGGAAATACTCCATTTCCACAATCATTTCGCAACCGTGATACATCGACTATCTCCGGAATTCTCCGTAAGATACTGAATTCAATCGGGACACCTCGGACAATTCCGCCATATCGGCAATCGGGACACCTCGGACAACAATCGGGACACCTCGGACAATTCCGCCATATAGACGGTGTGGTGTAGCCCACTGTCCGATGCGTTCAGATTGTACTGAATTATCATTCTATACATAGATGGTGACGTCACTACGTTATTGTCACACCGGTCAGTAAGACCGGTGTGACACAATGCTGAATTATGGAATCAATCCAACCGTGACACTTCGTCAATCTCCGGAGTCTCCATAAAGAGTGATAAATCAAATGTAATTTCCCAAAAAGTGTAAAACCGGTTGGAACACTGTAAACTTTATCCCAATTCATTTCTGCGTTGAATAAGACCGAGATCGTGAAAATCGCTGCACAATTGATGAAGTTATGGCTGTTCAAAGCGATGCACCCCGTTTCCGAGTGATTTTGAGTTGGAAACCTGCATCTACATCTACATGGTACGTTAACCTGTCATCACTGACACTGATTTAACGGTGCGCAAGAAAAACATTAAAAGTGTGAAATAGAAATATAGCATCGGTCAAGGTTGCAAAAGTAAAAGATGATAAAATAATAAGATAAGATACCAACTACTACCCTCCATCAGAGTGACCAATCCAGCTTGCGTAGCGCTGCCAGGGTATGATACCCCGCTGGCACAGCTCCCTCCTCATTTGGAAAAGTAGTAGTTGGAAGTGGTATTCCCTAGAAGGGTTAGGTCGACAGCTCCCTCTTGAAGGATACCAAGGAGGGATTCTCAGCGGTGCTGGCTGGTAGTTTGTTCCACATCGGTATAGTCCGTGGGAAGAAGCTGTTCTTAAAGGTGTCTGTAGATGTAGAGTACTGCCTGTATTGGAGATTATGGTGGTTTGCCGCTCTTGTCCTTGAGGTAACTGGTGTCAAATACTTTGAAGCTGGTATATCGACTTAGTTGTTGATGACTTTATATAACATAATCAGTTTTTCCTCTCCTTGTCTCAAGCGATTCCCAGTGCAGATGGTCAAGCATGACTGAGACGCTACTGGTGTTTCTGTATCGATTGGTGACAAAGCGAGCTGCTCTACGCGGAACCATCTCAACTTTATGTATCATGTCCTTCTGGAAGGGACTCCAAATGGAAGACAGTAGTCAAGGTTTGATCGAACCATGTTGTAATAGGCATTTGTTTTAGTCGATTCAGTAGCCTCGTGCAAGTTTCTTCGTAAAAATCCGAGCATACTGTTTGCCTTATCCGTTGTTCGACGTATGTGTTGCCTCCAGGATAGGTTAGATTGAATGTCCACGCCTAGGTATTTCGTTGTTTTATCTAAAGTAAAAGGAATGCCTTTTAGGTGGTAGATAAAAATCTTGGGGCTTTTAGATCTGCTGACACTCAAGACACTGCACTTCTGGGGGTGAAATTCTATGTCCCACGTCTTTTCCCATGTGGCTAAAGAGTTGAGGTCATCTTGCAGTATTGATCGATCTACATCTGATGTGATTTGGCGGTAGAGAATGCAGTCGTCGGCAAAGTTGCGTGTGCTGGATTGGACGCAGTCAGGGAGATCATTGATAAAGATCAAGAAGAGTAGAGGTCCCAGGACTGAGCCTTGTGGTACTCCGCTGATGACTGGTACTGTGTCCGACGCCTGACCCTCTACCAATACTTGTGTTCTCCCGGTGAGAAAAGACTGGATCCACATCAGTGTATTCCCCTTGATGCCATAGTGTTCTATCTTCTTCAGTAATCGCTTGTGGGGGACCCTATCGAACACTTTTCTGAAGTCAAGGATCACCATGTCTGTCTGAGTCCTCTTGTCTAGTGACGAAGCAAGTTCATGGTACAGTGAAAGTAACTGTGTCTCGCAGCTTCTCCGAGCTCGGAATCCATGTTGACAGTCATGTAGGACTTTGTGGGTGTCAAGGTGCTTCATGATGTTGCTTACTAGGATGTGTTCTAGCATCTTACAGCATAAGGAGGTGAGGGATATTGGTCTATAGTTTGCGGCTTCATGGCGAGTACCCTTTTTGTAAATGGCGGTTACATTCGCATGTCGCCAGTCGTCTGGTACAGCTCCATCACGTAGTGAGGCGTTAACAATTATGGTCAGGATTGGAGCCAGTTCAACTGCACATTTCTTCAGGATACGGCCAGATATACAGTCAGGTCTTGAAGCCTTCCTTGGATTGGTTTTGCGCAGCAACGTCTCCACACCCTCTTCGGTGACACAGATCTCCGACATGGATGGTAGAGGTGTATCTGGTGGACTAGGGACATGTTCCTGGTTCTCCTGTGTAAAAACAGATTCGTATTGCCTGTTGAGTATATCAACCTTGTCCTTGGGTTCATTAAAAAGTCTGCCCATGTGCTTCAGCGGAGAGACACCGGTGTTATCTTTCCTTAGAGATTTAAGCGTTTCTGTTTAGATGTGGTGTTGTCTTCTTCTTCAGGCTCAATCAAATTGTTTATTTATGAGAAGTAGGATTGTCTTTAGAGTTTCTGAAGATGTGCTTTTTGATGTCTATATTTTCGGATGTCGGAATCTTTCTTGGTTTTCTTCATTCTGCTATAGAGACGTGTGTTCTTTCTGATGGCACCTTTTACCTTGTTATATATATATTTGATAGTGAATCAGAAAAGTTGATTTTTTGTTATACTATGATTATTTATCATTCAAAATGATAATTTCACTAATTAATATCATAGCCACACGCTAACCACCTGTGGCTTATTCGGCCGCAATGAAATCATGCTTATTCGGCTCCACATTTAATATCAAACTTATTCGGCCACATTTATAATATGACTAGATCGGGGTTCGATACTTTTGTTAATTAGGAGATATTGTTTATTACTGAATACATTACCGTTCATCAATGTGTTTTTAACATTGGGCATCATTGTTCCTTTGTCTTTTGCTTCGTCGTTCAAATTCGGTTGAACATCGTCTCGGGTCAATTCAAGCGACTCGTACTCTACGGACGAGCGGGTAATCGCTAAGTCTTCAAATGACGTGAAATATAAACATGACCGCCATATCATGATCTGAGTGGCGGCTTGAACATACAGCGAATGAAATGTGTTAATAGTCGATCTCGGGAGAAACAGACGTAATAACGTAACACAATTTGTAAGTGTCTGACATTTTTTATGCCACGGTAGGGTAGTATTATGCATTTGCACTGTATGCTCTCATTTATGATTGGTCGGTGTAATCTCCCAGAATAGTTGCAGATCTATGCTCTCACGTAAACATATATCAATAGTGATGTAAGCTCCAAAAACTTCGTAAGAAGGTTCTTCATTTAGACGATAAAATCCATAAACGCGGAAAGTGTCGTCTCTGCACAGGCTTATATGTGACGATCCTTACCACACATGCAGTCAGCCCGGTTTTCCCAGAGATCGGCTCATATTTGTACAAAATGTGGTTCGTTCGACAAGGGATGGAAATTATTTTATCAGAACTATGTGATTTTGTATAAACGTGTCACCGCATAGGCATGACGGTTTCTTATTCGCGACGTTTTTTATCAACAGGTAGAGCTTAAAACATTCATGAAGAAATAAACAAAATACCAATAGACACTACAATACACAACCTTTAATAATTATTAAGCTTGACCAAGGTCTAGTTGAAATTTATTCAAATACTTGAAATAACTGACATTGCAAATACAAATGTATTGTTATTACTTAGTAATGTCAGTTGTGAAGAAAGCTATTACTATTTCATGCATTTATTTCGCACACGTGATCTGTCGTTCCCTATCATTACCGCAGCTGGAGGAGACCCTACACCAGCGATCGAAACACACAGAAAACAAATTAAAAAATTACAATTCTTCTTAAATTAGGTGCATGGAATTCTGGACATGGACAATACAGACGGACCAAAAAGGAGAACAGCCCTGATGGAGAACGAACTTGCCAGGTACAGCATCGACATCGCAGCCCTGAGTGAGACCTTGGCTCGCAAGTGAAGGAGAACTGTGTCAAAGAGGCTCTCTTTTCTAATGAAGTAACAGAACTTGCGAGGAACGGCGTGAGGCATGCTTTGCAGTGAGAAAAACTCTTGTTAGAAAGCTGGCTTGGCTTTCGAAAGGTGTGAACGACAGGCTCATGACCATGAAACTCCTGTTGATGGCTGGAAGGAAGCATTTTACCATCATAAGCGCCATCGTCCCAACCATTACTAACCAAGAGGAATGAAAACAAAGTTCTACGCGAACATTCACACCGTCACTACCAACGTTCAAAAGGCAGACAAGCTAATCTCGTTAGTAACTTCATTGCAAGAGTTGGCAATGACTACATTGCCTTGGAAGGAGTCCATGCACACCATGGAGTGGGTCACTGCAACAGCAATTATTTTCCTTAGCTCCAGACATGCGCTGAGCATGAACTGCTGATCACAAACACGATCTTCCGCCTACCATCATGTCACGGAACGTCATGGATGCACCATCGCTCAAAGCACTGGCATCTTATTGACTATGTTATCGTAAGAAAGAGGGACAGGCAAAATCCACGATTGACCAAGTCCATGTGCGGTGCCGAATGCTGGGGGACAGATCACCACCTCGTCATCACCAAGCTTAATATACATATTCAACCCAAACGACGTCCGCTAGGGAAGAAGACATCGAAACGCTTGAAAATTGCCAAGCTGAAGACCGCAAGCTGCAAGCAGCAAGCAGTCACTCATTAATTAGTTTGAAGAGCGTATGGAATCTGCCTCTCCAGATAATCATAATGTGAAGAAAGATTGGGCTTCACTTGGAGAGCTGATGAATACTACGGACACAGGCATAATTGGGTCACAAACCAAGACACACAAGGACTGGTTTGATGATAACTGCGAGAATATTAAGCAGTTATTGGGCGAGAAACACCACATTCGTCAAGCCTACCTTAGTAACACCAAGTCCGTAACCAGGAAAGAAGCATTCAACAGCATACTCAGAACGGTTCATCAAAAAATTCGTCAGATGCAGGATGCTTGGCTCAGCAACAAAGCTGATGAGATCCAATGTTATGTAGACGGCGCGATTATAAGAATTTCGACAGCGTCCTGAAAGAAGTGTACTGCCCAACATCTTCAAAATCAAACCCCCTCTAGACGGCATCGCGGAGAAAGACAAGATCGTGAAAAGGTAGGCCGAGCACTTTGACAACATTCTTAACTGCCCCTCCAGCATAAATGCCAAAGAAATTAATCGCTTATCCCAAGTGCCCATCAATGAGGGACTGAATGAACCCAACCTTGTTTGAGACCCAGACATCTATACGCCTACTCTCCAATTGCAAAGCGCCGGGGATTAACGTCACTCAAGCTGAGGTCAACTAGAAAGGAGGGACAGCCCATACTGCAAGGATTCATCCAATGTTTCTTCTAGTGTGGGAGCAAGAGACCATTCCCCAGAAATTCAAAGACGCTTCCATCATACATCAGTACAAACGCAAAGGAAACAAACAGGCATGCAACAACCGCATAGGCATATCCCTGCTCTCCGTTTCAAGGAAAATTATTGCAAGGATCTTGCCTCCTTTCGGAAGCCGGCGTGTTGGAGATGCGGGTATATAACGTCGTTCGTTTGGTTCAGCAAGATGCGATTGAACACCTTTCAGGGAAATACGACAGCGTAATTCCTCTGTAGTTGCAGCGGAAACTGAGGTCGCATTTCTTGAGATGCTTGATAAGGTATCCCTCTTCCCATTCTGTTGGCATTCCTTCATCTTGCTGAAGAGCGGGTAGAGTAGCTCCACACTGGTCTCGACGTCAGCCTTCAGCGCTTCTGCCTATAGTCCTGCAGACTTGCCGTTCTTCAATTGCTCGATGGCACTGTGGATCTCTTCATTCGTGGGAGCGCAATACTTAATTGGCAGATGGCTTGTAGTTGGCGATATCTCCGGTGGGGTCGCTTGCCTGTTTGAGTTGCTGCTGGAAGTGGTCGACCCACCTCTTCGTCTGTTCTTCGACATCTGCTATCACTTCACCGTTCTTGTCTCTTACTTGCCTATCCCATGAATATATATGTAAATTAGTTTGGGAAATAAGTTTGATTTGAATACAAAAAGTACACGATGTCATAAATTATCAAATTTATTTTACATATAAAGTAAACCATATTCAATCATCATTATCTCCACCACCATCACCACCATTAATTTATCTCTCCCACCAACAATCTCAATTCGAAATAAGTATTAAAACTAAACACGATTGATATGATTGAATAAAATATAACAGACACAGATGCGTCCTTAAACAGATTTGAATTAAATTTATATTGCTTACTGTCCCATGGAACATTAAAATGAATTTTAATGCCAACATGCACATACGGTAGTTAAAAACCCGCGCGAACGAGTAATATGATACTACAGAGTGAGTAAGCAGATTGAGGGAATAATAAAAGTCCGTGCTATAAATATCGAATGGAAACGTTTTGATTACGTTCTATTTTAAGAGTCAAATATATGTATGCTTAAGTAATTTTTTTGCGTACAAATTTCATAATTGAGTGAGTAAAGATTATACTTTTCTACGTGAATGTAACTGTTATAAACAAGCCTGCTGGTGTGATTAATTGGGCTTATCCACTTATGCCAGAAACTAAGTCCTACTGGGAATAAAGAATATATTGAAAAATCTTTTTTTAGATTGCGTATCACCTAAAGTGGTCACGTGTTTATTTTTATACCTCAAACTGTTGAAAAAAAATTGTAAAGTACTTTTACTTTTTCGATACTTCGTTTTTCTGAAACAAACAATCCTTATTGTTACACTAAAAGTCGTACAGGAATACACAAATGATACGGATTTTAAGATAACCGACTATATATATATAAACCTGCTTTTGAGCTGGAGTCGAAACTTTAAAGCAAATATCACTCGATAATATAGGTATGTGTTGGACTATTGTTCGTGTTTTATTTTCATGTTGAATACACGAGCATGTATTCAAAGAAATGTGTTTAGTGTTTGTATTGGATAATATCATATAAAATGAAAATTGATCAATTCGGTATAAAAAACGCAGCAGGTTGCCAGGTAACGTGCTAATAATTATTTGCTATTAGAAGAAGAACATATTTAAAACGTCTTTGTGAAGTATCATTAAAGAAATGAATGTTTTATTAAACTCACTCTAGCTTATGTACAATATAGTGAAAACATTTTACATAATACACTTTCGTTTTCAGCGTTTATATACGAAATAAAAACACTTTCGAGGTCATTATCATTAGCCATTTCAATACTACCGGGTTACCGCCTGTAAAAAAAACTAAATAATTTATTACAACTAAAGCGTTACTCTTTACACTTTTCATATTGAAATCTAAGAAACCTTCAGACCAGAAACACCTCCTCGTGTATTACAAAGTTCCGTGAGGACCGCTCTGCATTACAAGCACGAGAAAACGAAATTACGACTTTTAAAGAAGCACAATCATCATAATGTTAGACGACTAAAAGCACATTTCGCATCGTTATTTCTTGCCATTGAGTTTGTAATCACGATCTTTCGTGACCGCTTAAACAATCGACAGAAAGTTATCTTTCTGACCGTACCCAAAAAGTATGTGTTGGCTCTGCTAACGATACTTCCTTATAACGTACTACATCTACGTTAGCTGGTCTCTAGGTAAATTCGAACCTTGACCTTTGCCTAAGGAGCAGTTGGGCAAAAAGACGACGTGTTGATTTTAATACCTAGAAAACTGAAACAACTTTGATTTAAAAAAAGCACAAAATTAATTTATGTTCCTTTTCCTAAATTAATGTTTGATAATGCACCCGTGACATTATGTTATAAACACACACATATAAGGGAACAATCGCATCAATACTATTCTGAAATCCGCGTAAGCCCTCAATAAACAACGAAAACAAAACCTTTATTTTGACTTAGATATAGTTCATAGTTCATTGAAACGACAAAGCGATCAGCATAATTATTTCCCAATGAAATCAATACAGTATGCGATTATTGCGTGTTGTCTTATCTACTGAAAAATGTGTGAATGAAAATATTTTCATTTATGCACGTCTGTAAGTATCATAGCATGTATTTACTTTCCCATGTCATTATATATTATATTATATATATAATTGCATGGAAAGTTAATACATGTTATGATATATATATAATAAGTCTAATATATATGTTGGTAGCATTCGATCATATGGACTAAATTAACATTGTTGACTTCGATGAATTTTGCAGCATTCAAACACATTCGCAAACTTATTTTAAATAACCTTACATTAACAATTAATCAATGCTAATTATATATTTTTAACTTTGGAAGTTTTCTTTATGTCATTGCAAGTCCTAGTTAAAGTAGAAATTACGTGTGTGACGTACAACTGATAACGGACGACACGTTTAGCCTACTTAGCTTCGTATTGGTTTTAAATCTTAGTGGAAACAAATTACATAATGAGCCTTATCATTTAATATGTTTTTGAGATTTATAAGTTACATCTTTTCTTAAATAAGCGCTCACGATAAAGTCATATCTACAAACTACATGTAATAATAATAACGCACAATTGCTCCTTAAAGGTGCCTTTTCACAGATTTTGGCATTTTTTAACTTATTCATTAAATGCTTTATATCGATAAATGTAAACATTGGATCGTAAAAGCTCCAGTAAAAAATCAAGAATAAAATTTAAAAAAAGGAAAAGAACATTTCCCGGACCAGGTTTCGAACCAGTGACCCCTGGAGTCCTGCCAGAGTCCTGAAGTAAAAACGCTTTAGCCTACTGAGCTATTCCGCCGAGCACATTTACCTGACTTATTTTATACCTTATATAAGCAATCTTCGTAGTTTCACAAAATTTAACGACAAAAACAGAACTCTCCAAATTATTCAATCGTTTCGCGTTGCAACGCTTTATAATTTTTAGGCTTTAAAATCGTCAAAAGATGCATATAATGGCTATATTAGACCATGGTAAATGTTCAGTATAACTGTTTCCTCACAAATATCATAACTAAAACGAAAATTTGCGAATCTGAAACAACTTTTTTCAATTTTGTCAATTTACCAAAGCGTGAAAAGATCCCTTTAAAAAGTGTCTCTTTTTTCTGAAAAAAAAAAACACACACAACAGCACGGTATTTCCAAGAAGGAAACACATATCCTAAATTAGGGCACATGGCTTATTTTACAAAGTGTTATTCTCTTATTCGTCACATGGCTTTGTGTACCATCACATATTCGCGCGTAACTCATAAAGCACGTTTAATTCAAAAGCCAACTAATGAACATCCTATTGCTTATCAGTATTTAGCTTATAATGACATATACTTTTGTTAAATTTAAATTTGTTAAATAATAGTGCTGAAGTGACGAAACTTGTATAAATATATATATTGCCCCCCCCCCCTGAGAATTGTGGCCCATTATATTTTTTATCATAGCTGAATGTGTTTAAATTTGCCCAAACAGCATTTTATGACGAAGTGTCAAAGAAGGACGGATGGAGTTTGACTGTAACAAATGTGTCATCCATTGCAGAATTTTACTTTAAAACTTCAATGAAGGTTACAGGACCATGCCAAGAACTGAGGAAGCCATAATTATCTGATCGTAGCGGCGTTTGATTTTGGTGCCACATACAGCGGATATGCCTTTTCGTATAGAGATGATCCATCCAGAGTGTTCGTAAATCAAACCTGCTATTCTGGCGATTCCTCCGCTAGTCTCGCTTCGCTAAAAACCCCGACAAGCGTATTACTCGATGCGAATGGGAAGTTTCATTCTTTTGGATTTGAAGCCGAGGACGAATTTGCTTTACTGGCGGAGGACAAACAACACAAAGGCTAGAGACTATTCAGACGTTTTAAAATGATGCTACACAACAATAAGGTAAAATATTATATATGCCTTATATAAGCGTTTGCTTTTGTTTAAGCGTAGTCTATGTTCTCATGACGCGTGTATACCTTAACTGTACCTGCTTAAGTATCATGAGAGCATTTGTAATGTGTTTTTGAACTTGAAAATAATGATACAAGTGAGCGTTTATTCATGAATAAAATCATGTAATTGCATCGACTTCCACAAACTATTGAATGAGCATTTAGTGTATGCAAAATATCTCTCCTGATACTATCCATTCTACAGTTCATGTTCAGTAAATTCATATATTATGTTGTAGAATTTGTCACGTGATACAACCGTGGACGACATCGAAGGCAACCCCTATCCTGCAATGAAAATATTTTCTATGGCGATAAAGTACTGACAGAAAAAACTTTTGGATGCTGTTCAAGCACAAACAATTGGCATACTTGAGACGGATATTAAGTACGTAATTACTGTTCCTGCTATATGGGACATCAATGCAAAGCAGTTCATGCGAGAGGCGGCACTAAAGGTTGGTTTGAAGACCCGTAACAGTTAATTATCTAATAACTGGTAGATGAAAAAATTATGTTATGGACCTAAGCGTAAGCCAATTTATAAAGTAGGTTTTAATAGAATACGAAGTGATACAGTGTCATACCAGTATGAGACGTGGTTTGAGATGGAGATGCAATGTGCTATAAAATTTGCCATTTGTTGCGACGAAATGTGATATTTTTGCCACTTGAAAACGGTGTAATGTTACTGTTCTCATTTTATTTATCTAATCACATCACGATATTTTTGTTAAATGTAACACAAATAAGATGTCACTCAAACGGACTAGTGAACATACATGGACTTAGGAACAGGCTTATTTGTTTAATTTCTAAAATTATTAATTGGAACCGAATGTGAATATTCAAGGAGAAAATTCATTCCAAGCCGCTAAAACAGAGTATTTAAATTATATGTAAGACAAACGCGTATTTTCCGAATTGCCGGTTAAAGCTTTAAATAAAAATGTGTATTTCTTCCGTCTAAACCGCTCGGCAGATTTTAGACAAATTTTACAGAAATGCCTTCCCTTGGTCCTTTATTGAAATTGTTCGAATCTTTCCAAGCCGTAAATTGTTACGTGGTCGGGCGAAAATGTTTTAAAATTAAACTTAAAAAATAGTATCATATGAATGCGTAAGGCCCATAGATTTAATATTGGGTACATGTATGTAACATTGTATTGTGATTCTCTACATTAAATCATTGTGGTTAAAATCATTTTCTTGTCTAAAACTGCAATGCGTATCACATAATTGGTATGTATCATCAACAAGAGGTTCTCCACCAAGTTTGTTTAATAATGTCCATGAGGAAAACAATTGCCACGCCCACCACTTCATAATTCATATGATGCATATAGCAATATAGTAAACTATCTTCCCTGAAATGACAACATCAACACCTTATGTTGATCACTTTACCTTACAAATAAAATTCGGTCTCCTTCCATTGAACCCCGTTTTCTTCTTTGCACTTGATTATCTTTTAATCAAAAAAGTGTGTTTACATGTATTGATATGACAATGTAAACATTTTCATGGTGAATAGTATTGAGAAATTGGAATTAAAAATAGCCGTTCAAAGGTTGACAATTATATACAGTAATAAAGTTACAGTTATTTCTTAATCGAATAGGCCGGCATTGATGGAGATCGACTCATGCTGGCGTTTGAGTCCGAGGTTGCCGCTGTATGGTGCACACGGAACGAGATCACTGACCATCAAGTATCTGACTTACGATCGACCGGAGCTAAATACATGGTCATCGATCTAGGAGGTATTTTCTCTGTTTATGTGTAATGTAATTAAAATCTTCCATCCGCAAACAACGCAAGTAATTTCCTGAACAACGTAAAAATTTGAAGTCTCTATAACGCTCAAAATCAACGAAAATTTCGTAAAGTATTTCGTAAAATAAAGTTAACACTTAAACAATCAGAGTTCCTTATAGCAATAGCCATAATTTCAATGCTAGATGTGGTATGATTACATAGCTTTTTGTTGATACAAAATGCTCGTTTTTATTTATTTGTGACACAATTCCATTTTAATTTCCCGCGAATATATCTATTCATACGACACACGAATACCATTTTAGTGTTCATGTGTCGTATGAATAGATATCGTTGCGGGAAATTAAAATGGAAAAACAACGAGCATTTTGTATCTACAAACATCTTTTTTACCAGACCACATCTGGCGTTGAAATTTCGGCAATTGCCATAAGGAACACTGATTTTTAATTGGTTAAGTTTATTTTACGAAATATTGTACGAAATTCTCGTTGATTTTGAGTAGTAATGTTACTTTAAAGTAGCGCACCTCTAATGGGCACATATCCAAATATAATCTAATTAACTATTTTCTTAATCAGCATCATTTCACTGAACTACATGCAAATTTGTAGGTAGGCTTTCCATGCTTTTTAAAAAAATATACCGTTTTTTTCAAAACCAACCCAACGCTCATTTTTTGTACAGTGTATTTTCACCCCTGGGGTATATAAAAGTTCCATAATTCATTCAAATTTCCAAATATGGGCATGCTGTTGGTGTTTATAGATGCAGTTAAGGTGTTTAAAATATAAACAAGATGAAATAAGTATTCTTTTACAGACATTCATTTTTTACAAATTTTTATCTACGGAAGAGCGCCATTTTAAACATAGTTTTTATAAAAACACTATAAACAGAAAAAAATACTAAGAAATAGACAGATTTACCGTTTACTTTTTGAAATAAAAATAAAAATGCAACATGCATCATTCGTATTTTCAGTAGTAAATCACCCAATTTAGCCATAACGTTGTTTTAATTTTAAAAATTGAAGGATGTGCATAAAAATTTCAACATATATGCTACATTAAATCAAATTACGTTAGAAAAGAAATAAAACGTGTCGCAAAAAGTATGCGATGTCGGCAGGACTCGAACCTGCGCGGGAAGATCCCAAAAGCTTTGTATTCCATCGCCTTAACCACTAGGCCATGAAAATTTCTCATTTGTGCGAGCTTAAATTAGATATCCATAAGTAAACAGGTAAAAAGGCTCGCCAATCTGAAGAAATCGCGAAATCGTTTTTTTTTCAGATGATATTTGGATCAAAGTCAATATTTATTGCGAAAATAATGTATTCTAAAGGAATTACGTAAACATATAACAAAATTCGAACTTTGAAATAAATAAAATGCATCTCTCGGTAATAACCGATCATGGAAGATCGGCAATGATCGTAAAATAAATCGCGGGAAATCATTAGAGGTGCGCTACCTTAAGGTATAAATTCCTCTGCAAGTAAATACTAGTATATGTGACTAATGCATATACTAATTGGAAATTAAATGCCTTCATGAAAATTATAAGGGCTTCTATCTTAGGCCTATTTCTCTAACCAGTGATGCATGAATCTTTTGTAAAAAAAATTCACGTTCCAGACAAGTTTGAAATAAGTTTCTATCAATGAAAGTGCTATATACAGTCGAAACCCGATGGCTGGAACTCGTCGGAACCGGCAACAAAAGTTCGAACCATCCGACATTCGAGCCATCCGATTTACTAATACACTTTTGTCTGCAGTACATTTTCACCTCCAGCAGTTGAAGAGAATACATATTCACCATATTGCTTAAACTCCGTGCTATTTCGTACTACTTTCTGCTTTTGAATTAATAAGAACCAAATATATACTTAATACTTTTTATGTCCCCCACTATAGTAGTGGGGGCATAGTGTTGTCCCCCACTATATAAGTGGGGGACATATTGTTTTTGCCCTGTTTGTTGGTCTGTTGGTTGGTCTGTTGGTTGGTTGGTTTGCGCAAACTTTAACATTTTGCAATAACTTTTGCTATATTGAATATAGCAACTTGATATTTGGCATGCATGTGTATCTCATGGAGCTGCACATTTTGAGTGGTGAAAGGTTAAGGTCAATGTCATCCTTCAAGGTCAGAGGTCAAATATATGGGGCCAAAATCGCTCATTTTATGAGTACTTTTGCAATATTGAAGATAGCAACTTGATATTTGGCATGCATGTGTACCTCATGGAGCTGCACATTTTGAGTGGTGAAAGGTCAAGGTCATCCTTCTAGGTCAAATATATGGGTCAAAATTGCTCATGTAATGTCACTTCTGCAATATTGATGCTAGCAATTTTATATTTGACATGCATGTGTATCTCATGGAGCTGCACATATTGAGTGGTGAAGGGTCAAGGTCAAGGTAATCCTTCAAGATCAAACGTCATATAGGGGGACATTGTGTTTCACAAACACATCTTGTTTACCAATATTTTAAAACAGTAACAAATACAAGCAAACAAATATCATATAGTACATTATATCAGCACGTTTTAACGTAACGCATTTTCTGGCAAAACACAGATCGCTAAAGAACAAAACATACATCAGCACATACACATCATTCACATATGAGACAGTGCTACATTTATTTATGTTTTTATATTTTTTTAAGAATAACATTATGTCAGTCGGTGTTGCGTTTCTAAGCTGTCGTCGTAAAACGAAGCTTTCTATTAAATCCAGTTGAGATTGAACATGCTGTGAGTTTACGCACTCCTCGAGATAATTTCTGATTACATTAATACAAAATGTCATCTTTTACTCAAATCAATTAACGATTAAGTCGATGACATGTTTGCAATTGATGTTTAATCAATTATTGAGCGCCTTTAATCAATCGGTCCTAATCCATTAACAGTGTATGCGACCCGAAGCGAGTTCGAGCCATCCGAACAAAATAACGTGTGAAAACTGTCACCGGGACTGTGAAAACAGTTCGAGCCATCCGATTATTCGAGGCTCGCGAATTCGAGCCATCCGACAAAATTTTATATGAATATATAGCAATAAAACAACGGTGCTTTGATTAGAGTTCGAGCCAACCGAAAATTCGAGCTAAGCGAGTTCGAGCCATCGGGTTTCGACTGTAATTATTAATGTAATAAAATGTGTAATGTCTTAGGATATTCAATGGTCGTGTTAAATAAATATAGAAACACTATTTTGTTCAATAACTCAGGCATACATTAATTTATTGATATGAAACTAAATATGTGAATGCCTACTATCTGGTTCTTTGTGGTATTGCATAAGGTTTGCATGAGGGGAGGTCAATGTCATGTTTCTATAATTATAAAAAACGCATTCGTCACAATAACTCTAGACACAATTGAGCGTTTTTGAGGCAAACAAAAGTTCCATCAAAACTTCGTTTGAGTCTGATGATGGGTCAATTGCTTAATAAATAAATACATACAAATGGCGTTTGCTCAAGAACACAATAGGTTTGCATATGGGACGTCTGTGGTCAAGATTAACGACACTGTTATTAGATATTGAAGAATTGAAGAATTGTGTGTAACTTATAGTTTGAAAACGAATTGAAAATAAAAAATCCATATCAAACTTGGAACGTAGATTTATAATGTCAAGTTATTGTACTTGGCAAAAAAAAACAAGTTATGTTGAAGTACATGGTACGGATGTTATCATGATAAAGGTTACTGTTACTAAACATACAAATGTGTTCAATTTAAGTTCTATAGAACTAATTGAGCTATTTTCATACAAGCATACATAATTTGTTCAAAGAATTCGTATGGGGCACATTTGGTCAATGTCTTCGGGATAATCTCTTGTGGTAAATGAAAGGCTCGAAATGCTTAATTGGATTTTAGCATATCATACATTTTGTTTATTTAGAAATGAGGGTTGGAGTTAACGTACACTAATTGTATACCTCTTTATCAACATCACACGTACATCAATTTATATATTCGATGTAATAATCTGAGGTAACTGACCAACGGCCATACTCTTACTTTCAAATCAGCAGAATTGAGCACCCTTTTGGGAATATCAGACAAATGCTTGATTGCACTAGCTCTTCTCTACTAAAGATATTGGAAAGAAAAGCATAACATATGTGTTCATGGTTTAAATAAAAGGCTACTGGAAAATGTTGGTAAATGTGTACACAATAATATTTTAATGAAGACTCGGTTTTTCTTACAGATATCCATGTTGCATTTCAATTTAAGTTTTACTGCTCATAAAAAGTGTTCACAATGTGCAGGTTTAAACAAATCCCCATGTGTTATACTGCATAGCAAACAAGTTCAAGCATGTGATAAAGCATATTTAACTCAAATGAATGTTTTCTTTACATCAGGAGGAACCGCAGACATTACGGTGCATGAAAAAAATTCAAACGACAGCTTCAAAATTATACACAAGGCGAACGGTGGCGCTTGGGGCGGACATGTTGTCGACGAGCAGTTCTTGGGCTACTTAGAAAAGCTCTACGGAAAGAGCGTGTTTAACGAATTTCGGAGACAAAACATCAATGACTTTTTTGAGTTGATCAGGTAATTTGAAACCAAAAAACGATCAAACTTTCTGTCCCACAAGTTTTTTTACAGTGAAACTACCAAGCGCGTTGAAGGAAATTCGCCGTGCAAGGAATTCAAGTTACTTCGGAAATTTACTGAAATGGTTCAGATGGTCGAGCTCCGACGAAAAGTCAATCTTGTATGCAGAAAAGATTCGTTTGGATTCATCGGACGTTATTGCATGGTTTGATAAGCCTATATCACTTCTTGTCCAGCACGTCAGAAAGCTCTTGGGTGATGGCACTATTGTGGACGTTCGCACACTATTACTTGTCGGAGGATTCGCAGAGTCAGGCTTTGTTCAAGAAAGGCTAAAGAAAGAGTTTAGTGGAATCACGTAAATTGTTTCGAAAGATGCGGAATTAGCGATTATGAACGGAGCGGTGATGTTTGGACACAATCCAGATTTAGTAACATCACGAGTCATGGCTCACACTTACGGCATTAGTGTGTACATTCGCTTTGATGAAACGATATATCCACAAGATAATAAAGTTCTCGTTAATGGTGAATGGAATGTGAGCAATTGTTTCGAAGTATCACGAGTAGTCGCATAACTTTTCACCGACCAGCATTTCGTCAGTCATTCCAGTATACAGAACAATATCAGATATTCCTAAATATATTACTGATCCTGGTTGTGAATTGTTGGGTCAATTGACAATCAAAAATATTGAACACTTACCGTTCAATGACCAGTCACTCAATTTGACCTTCATGTTTGGCCACACAGAGCTGCTTGTGAAAGTTAAGCATATGCACACTGGTGAAGAACAAATGCAAACACTAGATTGGCTGCAATAGGATTTTTTTTCAAGACTTTGCTGTGAAGAAAGGTTTCGGGGTCGAATTATATGCTACACGTTTCTTGACTGATGCATTATAATTATTTCCCTTAGTTTTCTCTGCCAATTAATCAACATAGACATGTTGCTTTTAATTCAACGAGTAACTTTATATTTTTGTTAGTTGTGATGTATTTAACATTTTAAGAGCATTTGATATATCACGAATATGTTAAATAAAATCGTTATGCTAAATTCGTATGGTTTCTGTGTTTGTTAATAAAAACTATCAAGCAGGCTTTGTCTAACACGAAGGTCAATAGGGCAATTTGAAACGGGGGGGGGGGGGGATTCCGAATTCTTGTATATAAAGACTTGTATTTTGATGAAAGTTGTAACTGGACCTCATAAACTTCGAAATACGCTCACACTTAGAGTCACGACTCTCAGTCAGCAGCGGGATCATGCAAGTCGCGGCCAGAGCGAGAGTCACCCGCAGCGGATTATGTTGAAGAGTCCTCGGTAGAATGGCCAAGCGGAATGGTATTTGTCCGCAGATGGATAGTGGTTTTCACCTTCTGAATAGGGTCGGCTAAGAGACCTGCAAGCGGCTCGTAAATGTAGCCAGTACCGCCATCACTCGAGCCTGAATGTGCTTGGGAAACCGTTCTGGTGTTCGGGTCGACTGCGGGTGACGTATAGAGCGGTTAAAAGCGGTGCAGCGCGCTAGAAGCGGAAAGAAGATGTCTTTGGCGATTGTTAGCACTACCTTGGCGGAGTGGTTTTGTCCCCTCGAGGGTGTTGGCAACCAGATTTGAATTTTCTTGAAATTATCTAACGGTTCATATTATGGTCTTATTTGCCAATGTGCGCTGGAAAGTTAATGATTATTCAATTTTAAGAAGTTGTAATTTATTTGATGGTTAGCCATGACTATAACGACACTCATTATCATGATTGCCGGTGTTCGTTTGAAAGTAGGTCATGTTTATTCCAAAGTGATTCTATGATTTTTTAACTACGTAACACACAATTATGTTTGTTTGTTTATGGGTTAATTGTAGCTTGATCAAATGTTTTATATGCCGCTTATTTTTGAATAAAATGTAAAGAATATTTTAAGAACAACATGAGCAAGAGTTTCGTTTTTCCATTAAGTTACTTTTTTTTAGAACAAGCACATGCGCATAGTAACAAAACTTAGCAACCAATCAGAAGGGCCGATACTATGAGAAAATTGTACATGAAACAAATATTGCATGGAGCTAAGTTAGCAAGTGTTTGCGGTTTAATTGAAAGTATTTAAACATTCTTAAACTCATATATTTATACAAACATACAATAATGGTATACTGTGTGTCACTAAAAGGAAACACACAACATGAAGTAAAAGACAAATTATGATACTAACTTGATTGCCAAGGTTTGTTATCATTTTAACGAAATGTATGTTAGTTACTTGCTTTAGTTAACAACAAAATCACTACAACAAATAAGTTGGCACAGTTGGCGAAGCTCTGTTAACTGTTTGTTTAGGGTAAAGCTAATTTATTTTTATGTTAAAATCATAAGGCTTATTGTGAAGCTCTTAAATCATTTTCTTAGATGAAAACCAGCGTTTGATGTACGGAGGATACGTAATGAATGTCACCGAATGATCATCGAAACCAGGACCCTCCGCTCCCGTTTCAAGGCGGAATAATATTCTTTACGAAATTTTGACCAAATTGTTCGTATTACTCCAACGTTATTAGTTCGAGTCCTAGTATTTTGTGACATTTCTTTTCAAAGATCTTAAAAATTAAGATATATTGAAAATTTACATAAAACTTTATGCATTTTTGTAATAAAATACTTGTATACAGTTGTCCTACTACTTAATCGGTTAACATACATTTACAGTGTTATAGGAATACAGTTTTCCGACAACCTAGGCTCTTAAACCCACTGATATAGAGTTTTAATAAATTTGCAACCATTTTTACTAGAACATTTGATATCGAAGAATTAAAATTATACTTTAGATAAGTAAGGAGATAACATGTGTTCGTTTGCTTTTTATGCCCCCGAATGAGGGCATATAGTGATCGCACTGTCCGTATGTCCGTCCGTCCGTATCACTTTGCGTTTAGGTTTCAAAAAAATGCTCATAACTTCTATGTCGCTTCAGATGTAACATTCATATTTGATATGCATGTGCATATGTACAAGGCCTTTCCATACGCATGCAAATTTTGACCCCTTTTACCTTGACCTTGAACTTATGGTCCGCGTTAAGGTTTCGAAAAATGCGTTGAGGTTTCGAAAAATGCTCATAATTTCTATCAAAGCGTTTATCGGGGGCATATGTCATCCTATGGAGACAGCTCTTGTTTATTGTATATTATAATATCCTATATTATAATATCCCGATTAGTTGAAAAAACGTTTTCGAATGCGCTCTTGAAATTTATTTATTGTTTCTGCTGACAAAACGATATGATTTTTTTCACAATGCAATTACACCTAAAATCAACTGTAGAAAAATTAATGAGCTTTTGAAAAAATAGCCATATAAATATCAAAGATGCAGCATAATGCGAAGATAAGTTCATGCCTTATAGTGACTTCTATACTCTGCAAAACCTGTGACTTGGTATTACTCCCTCTTTGAGCTGATGTCTTCATTACAGGAGAAACTACAGTATACATTACAGTTGGGGACGCAGAGATTTGACTGGTTTAGCGCATAGCTCATCAGATTCTAACTGCCATATTCAACCTATATTGTTATGAATGTAGTATCAATGTACTAGTCACTTGAACAAACGTGTTTTATAATAAACAGTTAAGTGATGTATACTTATAGACACTTATCTATTGTATACATGTTAACAATAAACTCTAAATTCTGTTATGAATTCCGATATTATTTTTAGCTCAACTGTGCACTCCACAGGGTGAGTATTCAGGTACTGTCCTTTGTCAATGAACAAGGGCCACATGATTTGTATGTATTTCTACTGTGCATAAATATCAGTTCTCCTCTTAAACTGCAATGAGCATTTAGTGTATAAAAACGTTTACTAGTTTACACAATTTGTTGGAAATATTGCGACGATTTTTGTAAAAGTTTTTCATAGTATTACAAATAACTTTTATAAATCGAAGGGATCAAAGAATTAATATTTCATGTGTAATATCGTATAGAAGTCTTCTACACAGTTTGTTTGAATCATGCTCTTGGGGACAAAACTGGCCATGCCCAAATGGTCATATGATTTGTATATACTTTTAAAAATCTAGTAAACCACAAGTTCCAGAGCTTTGATATGTGGTACGTTACATCACATGGTTGTTCTCATCAAATATTGTTCAAATCATACCCCTACGTTCAAAACTGGCCACTTCCCAGGGTCACATGATTGAATTAGTATTATATAATGAAATATCAAATAAATCAGATTGTGATCTTTTACAAAAATATTGAAATAAGGCCTCTGGTTATGAAAAATAATTCGATTTAATATTAAAATATTAATTAATATTAAAATACATCCCGCGCATGTAAAAGTTACAGAGCGAAAACTAAAATACGTGACTTTGACCTTGAATTGTAACCTTGACATATCACCGATGAGCATGAGCTTTGTAAGCGACACATCGATTGATCTTTGGGATTAATATTCCGAAGTTATATTAAAATCCTTCCAAGCATGTTTAATTAACGGAGCGGAAATTAAAACTTATAATCATGGGCATTGTAATACTAAGGTTGACATTTGACCGAGGAGCATGGGAGTTCAACTGTACACATCTTCTTTACAAATCTCTTGCACGACGGTTACATTTCATTCACCTCTGTGTTGGGCTCAATCTCTTGCACGACGGTTACATTACATTCACCTCTGTGTTGGGCTCAGAACGGCATTGTGTCACACCGGTCTTACTGACAATAACGTACACTCTGGATCAGCAGACGATTTATTTCATAAATCAATCTCTGGGTTAATAGTCGCCATCTTTCGAACTACTTTCAAAAGTACAACAACAACAATAACAGTAGAAGACAATTTTAATTGCGAAAAGTTGAAAAGTTGAGTACATGTGTCACGGTTGTTGAGTGGAATAGTGTCATTTTCAACTGTGTACGAAGCATGTGAACTGGTAGTGGAATAACCGAATTGTTGGTGGAAATGGAATTTAGAAATATATCTAATAATTCATCATTTTTCATGTCATGATCGTGTAGAATTATCATCAGCATCATTTCTGTGGAACATTGCAATATTCAAAATACAAGTGTTTCATAGCTATGGTGCTTTTGACATAGTTCACTAACCATCAAGACTGAAATGATTCATGCACACAGTCACAGGTAAAGTAAATAATTAAATTTGTGCAGAATGTTTATTTTTTACAAATTATTATTTAATTTAACCAATTTATTTGAGATAGATTGCACTGAAACTCAAAGTCTAAAGCTTAGTAAGACACTTAAACCAGTTTTCTGAGAAGAAACAATACTTGTTCAGAGTATAGCAGGCTCATGCAGCCTCTGGTTTATTTATTTGGCCTCGGCCTTTAACCTGGGTCGCTTTGATTTCAGGTGTTTAGCCCCCATATCAACAAGGCTTTCTCGACCCTATATGTACTTATTCATATTGTTTAAAGATTTTTAGAACCCTCGCTCAGTGCCAGTGGAGATAAAACAGGGACCTTCTTATAGCTAGATGAATGCATCAAATATGCCAGCAACACTTAATAATCAATAACTTTATAATTGATGATTCTGTTCTTTTAACTACATTACTAATTTACCAAAACAATGTGATACACATTTTTATGCTCCCAAAGGAGGGCATATAGTGATCGCACTGTCCGTCTGTCTATCCGTCACACTTTGCATTTAGGTTTCGAAAAAATGCTCATAACTTCTATGTCGCTTCAGATGTAACATTCATATTTGGTATGCATGTGTATATGGACAAGGCCTTCCCATACACACACAAATTTTGACCCCTTTGACATTGAACTTAGGGTTGGCGTTTAGGTTTTGAAAAATGCTCATAACTTCTATCAAAGCGTTTATCGGGGCGTATGTCATCCTACGGAGACAGCTCTTGTTTTTGCTACTGTCCTCTGCACAAACCATGATATATCTGCATATATGCATCCAACCAAATCAGTAAAACTATTTGTCACTTAATTACAGTAAACTTATTGCATGTTAACTTTTCAACAATATATATATATATATATAACAGATCTTGAAAAATACACACATCAAACTTCAAATTGGTTTAGTAAATTATAGGCTTTAATTGGTATTGTGACATTGACAACACTTATGCATGCGACTATACAATTATACAACTATGGAACACATTATTTATGAGAAATTCCAATACATCAACATAACGTCTCAGATTTAAGGCAGATAATCTAGTGCTTTTTTGCTGCCATTTTTACTATTACACATTTTTTCATTTTATGTTATGATGCATTGATCTTGTTTCTAAATGAACCAAGCAATCATGTTAAACTTTTGAAGAAAGATGTTGTCTGATAAATATTGAAAATATAATCACTACAAAGTGAACAAAATTCAGTTGAATACTGTGACCAACGAAGATTTGCCAAAGAGCAATTCAGATCATGATTTAAATTAAATACAAGTAATATGAATGTCTGCCTATTGGATCCCAGTTATGACTTATTTGTCAAATCTGCGCATTAATTTGCCCTTGGGCATGTAGAATTGGGGACTAAATACCATCAAGTCATGTAAAAAGGAGCAGGGTATAGCACGCTGCTATTGATCTCTTGAGCTTTCACATGAATTTTACGGGTAATTTTCATACAACAAATGATATTATATAGTGTAATGATAAAGCATTATGAGCACAAATTATATCTCTAACTAGTGGTGCAAAAATCAATTAAGTGTCACATTTCAAAAGAAAATTTATATAAAAAGGTATTATTAATTGTTAAAACGTTATAAAAAGGTTATTTCAATTCACTAAAGCATTTAATTACAAGAAGAAATGCATTTTATGTCCATTACAATACATGTAACAGTATTGGCATTGTATTTATCTGCATTTGATGTGCATTTAATACACTTAAAAATGCAGACCAGACACACTTCTAACAGAAACAAATGTATTTTTTTCTGCATTTTTCCAGCATTAATACTATTCAAGTGTATTTTTTATCATCCCAAATACACTTTACCAGGAAAAAGGTATGTTAAAATGCATTTTTAGTTTGTTTTAAGTATATTTTCAAAGGCATTAAGACACTCTTTGCAAAAAATGTTGAACAAATACTTGCACATATTTAATATACTAAAGTGAAGTAATAATTAAAGTTTTGTATGAGCATCAAAACAGTGTCAAATTCATACCAGTGCCTATTTAGTAGCAGTAGGCCTTATAGGGTCTACTTGTGGTAGAAATAATGCATTTTGTATAATACAACATACATATATTAAAAAATTTAGCTGCCCATACAGTTCAATACAATGTTCAATTAACTACACTATGCAAAGTTGAAATATGACATCAAGCTTGGAATAATCTTTTCAATAATGTATAATATGCTGTTTAAATTTATAAGTGAAATAGACACTTGCATATAAAAACTGATTTTACATCAAAACTAAATGTTTAATTTGATTTTTAGCGCCACTGGCCAAAGGTCCTGTGTCCATCGTGCGTCCGTGCATTAACGTTTCCTTTAAACATCTTCTCCTAAACTACTGGTCCAATTCTGATGAAATTTCTTAGGAATGTTCCTGTGTGAACCTCTTTCGAATTTGTTCAAATTATGCCCCTGGGGTCAAATTTGACTTTGCCCCGGTGTCACAAAATTGAAAATTTGCTTATATAAGGCCTATTTTGTGAAAACTTTCAAAATCTCCCGTCCATAACCATTGGGCCTAGGGCTATCAAATTTGGTATGTAGAGACATCTAATAGTCCTCTACCAAATTTGTTCAAATTATGCCCCTGGGGTCAAATTTGACCCTGCCCCGGGGGTCACAAAATTGAACATATGCTTATATCGGGTATATTTTGTGAAAACTTTACAAATCTTCTCGTCCATAACCATTGGGCCTAGGGCTACCAAATTCGGTATATAGTGGCATCTTATAGTCCTCTACCAAGTTTTTTCAAATTATGCCCCTGGGATCAAGTTTGACCCTGCCCCGAGGATCACAAAATTGAACATATGCTTAAATAAGGCCTATGTTGTGAAAACTTCAAAAATCTTCTTGTCCATAACCATCCGGCCTAGGGCTATCAAATTTGGTATATAGTGACATCTAATAGTCCTCTACCAAATTTGTTCAAATTTAATCCCTAGGGTCAAATTTGACCCTGCCCCGGGGGTCACAAAATTGAACATATGCTTATATGATGCCTATTTTGTGAAAACTTAAAAAAAATTCTTGTCCATAACCATTAGGCCTAGGGCTACACAATTTGGTATGTTCTGACATTGTATAGTCCTCTACTTAGTTTGTTCAAATTATGCCCCAGGGATCAAATTTGACCCTGCCCCGGGGGCCACAAAATCAATTATATGCTAATAAAGTGCCTATTTTGTGAAAATTTTAAAACTCTTCTTGTCCTTAACCATAAGGCATAGGGCTACCAAATTTGGTATGTAGTGACATGTAATAGTTCTCTACCAAGTTTGTTCAAATTATGCCCCTTGGGTCAAATTTGACCCTGCCCGGGGTCACAAAACTGAACATACGCTGATATGGGGCCTATTTTGTGAAAACTTTAAAAATCTTTTTGTCCATAACCATTGGGCCTAGGGCTACCAAATTTGGTATGTAGTGACATCTAATAAACCTCTACCAAATTTGTTCAAATAATGCCTCTGGGGTCAACTTTGATCCTGCCCCAGGAGGTCACAAAACTGAATAAACGCTTTTAAAGCGCCTATTTTGTGAAATCTTTAAAAATCTTCTTGTCGAAAACCATTCGGACTTTGGCTACCAAATTTGGTATGCAATAACATCGTATAGTCCTCTACCAAGTTTATTCAAATTATGCCCTTTGGGTCAAATTTGATCCACAGCGGGTCACAAAATTGAACGTGAGATATAGTAGTCCTCTACAAAGTTTGCTCAAATTATACCCCTTGGGTTAAATTTGACCCAGCCCAGAAGGTCACAAAAGTGTACATGTGCTTATATAGGGCCTATATTTAAGTATTTGCACATGCAGAGAAATTTGTTTCAGCCTTTTTTTCAGCAGTGGAGCGATACAGGGCCATCATGGCCCTCTTGTTTAAATACTCAAAAAATGAAACCGTGTTCATGCTTGCATGAACACAGTTTATAAATGCTGTCAGAATAATAAAATATGTAATTACTATAAATACAAATGCCAGGGAAAAGTGCTTTTTGTACTAAAAAATTCGAATGAATATTACAATAATACATTCTGAATACTTTGGTATATAATTAACAGTTTTTTCTGAGAAAATCACTAAATTTTATATATTTATTCAAATTCACATAAATCATATTTCAAAAACACATAATTACTTCAAATCCTTTCACACAATACTGAAAAAAATGAAAAAAATATATGTGTATATATATATATATATATATATATATATATATATATATATATATATATATATATATATATATATACTTGTAAAACTAAAAATTAAATATGTACGTTTCTATTACATCATTTAGGACTTTTATTTTCAGACAAAGTAGAGTGAAGCTTAAAACAGTATCCAATTGTAACAGTCAATTTTGGGAAAATCAACCTTATAATTATTTTCTGTGTTGGTCAATGTCATAATTGGTATAAACTGTATATTGAACTGGAAGTTTTCTTTATTTTAAATGATAACATTTGGTTGGTCTGCCATAATTGTCACAATCAAGTGGTCTTTTTACACTGTAGTTTTCTCACTGACTATGGGTTTGTTCTGAGAATGAGCCACACAAAGTATCGTTGGGGAGATGAGTTGTCAATTTTGTGTTTATCAGTCTTTCATAATCCAGTATACCTGTAAAAAGTGAATTTGTAACTAATAATCACACAATATACACAATTAAAATTGTATGCAATTAGATTTATTTAGTACTGCACTTTAATCATTTTCCAAAAATATGTAGCAACATTATATTATATAATGCTGCAATACTAAAGTAATTTACTAATTAAAGGTCGCTGATGTGTAATGGATGTGGTGTCCACCTAATGATCTGGCGGTCACTGGTTTGATCCCCAGTGTGGGAGCATTCTTAAGAAATCTCCAAGAGACACCCAAGTACTGGTTCTAGGCCCAGGAAACGAACTCAAGAGCATTTCACATACATGTATGTAGTTAGTACTTTAAATTTAATCGAACTAAAAATTGGATAAAAATTAAAAACTGAAACCCTTATTAATACATTTTATTTTGAATCAAGCAAATGCGGAAATTCATTAAAAATAATGAGAAAAATTTAACAATTCTACTTTAAAGTAATCATGATAATTTAGATTTTTTTCAGAATATTTAATGATGATAATGATACAATTATATATTACCTAAATGATAAAAATAAAACATGTAATGTTAATTTATGAAATAAAAAACGTTTTAATTTTATCAATATCATGGTAATTACAACTAGATACAGGCAATTAGATCAGAAACGTGCATTAATTATATTAATGATCAACCCAGACATTTGTAGTGATTTATGGTCACTATTTTGATTAACGTTCTATACATGACCTGTCATAAAAGGTATTGTTTAGCCAGTACTACAATCGGCAATGATAGTCTGCATTGCATACATTTTCCATTGTCTATTATCGATTCACTTCAAACTGAACAAATATTTAATGTTTACATCGCGAAACGTATGCATCTAGTTTCACTTTCGGTTTGGTTGGTTTTGTAAACACCGTAATTTCATCTTAAAAATTGGATGATAGGGTGATTAAATAATAATGGAAAAGTAAATCACTTGGATAATAGGTCAAAATGCAACACAAATGAACGTTAATAGTGCTCTTAATATCAAAGTTTCGGTAAAAAGTTTGGCGCTAGTTCAACGCGCATCGTATACAGCCTCATAACAATAGACTGACAACCTTTTGGGTAGTAAAGTAGTAATACAAGGCAATATGGCGACCGTTAGCCACGAGGCCTATCTTACGGAGGAATCCGAGATAGCCGATGTATCACGATTGAATAACGTAGTGACGTCACCATTTATGTATAGAATGCTCAGAACGGACTATTGTTATGAAAGCGTCTTATTTATGTCATGATCATTCCAAGCGTTCATCATTGAGGTTACAGAATACTAAACAATCTCTTGCACGACGGTTACATTGCATTCACTGCATTAAAGAAAACCATCTCATACCATGATATCTTATATCAGTCTTAATTCATTATTATAAAATTGATATGTTTTTTTTATGTTAAAAAACCAACATACATACACACGTCGAAGCAATTCCTAGCGTCACTCAAAAAAAAATATGTTCAATTGTTTACATTTGTGAAGTGCGTGGAATGATTCCATCTGTCTGTGTAAATGGGCAATAAATTAGTTCCAAAAAGTTGCATTAAAACTCGCATGTTTTTGCACGATTAATCGTACATGTAAAAGTCATATTTCTAAATTTAATGCATGTGATCTTAAATATCCAATCAAATAAACGTTGAATGCGTTTGTTCGGTTTTATCTATTTTATAGACAAAATGGAGGGCTGAGCCTTTCGCAGAGTTGTATGTGAGAGCAAGGAACGACAACTCTGCGTGGAGATTGTGTTGGGCTCAGAACGGACTATTGTTATGAAAGCGTCTCATTTATGTCATGATCATTCCAAGCGTTCATCATTGAGGTTACAGAATTGAACAATCTCTTGTACGACGGTTACATTGCATTCACTGCATTAAAGAAAGCCATCTCATACCATGATATCTTATATCAGTCTTAATTCATTATTATAAAATTGATATGTTTTTTATGTTAAGAAACCAACATACATACACACGTCGAAGCAATTCCTAACGTCACTCATAAAAATATGTTCAATTGTTTACATTTGTGAAGTGCGTGGAATGATTCCATCTGCGTAAATGGGCAATAATTTAGTTCCAAAAAGTTGCATTAAAACTCGCAAGTTTTTGCACGATTTATCGTACATTTAAAAGTCATATTTCTTAATTTAATGCATGCGATCTTAAATATCCAATCAAATATACATTGAATGCGTTTGTTCGGTTTTACCTATTTTATAGACAAAATGGCGTGCTGAGCCTTTCGCTGAGTTGTTTGTGAGAGCAAGGAACGACGACTCTGCGTGGAGATTGCTTCTTTACACGGGTAGTAAGGTTACAATATACCAAAAGATTTCATACACAAATATAATGTAAAAGCAATAACTTCAACAAAAAATAAAGTCAAACTTTTGCGCATAGAGACCCCCATAACCATACCTTTTCTTAAAGAGCATTCCAAGCCGAAATGATTTAGAAAATAAAAAAGGGGGGTCATACGTTTTGCAAGAAAGAACTCGATGCGAATCCGCGGTCACTGTTTTACAGCCATCAATTTACCATGTTCGTACCAGTAGATGAGGGTTTCCCGCCATATGTCAAAGTCTCATGTAGTCTTTAACCTTCAAGCAAATGAGTGAATTTCTGTTAAACGTCAATGTTTTCTCTACCACATGCACAAAGAAACATTCTAAAATAAAGTCATGGTAAGTGCCCACACAGAAAATTGTGTCTTCTTATAAATGATGTTCAGGTTTTTAAGAGTATAGCATTGCACTCCCAAAAGATTTAGTATATTGTAACCTAGTAATAATCCAACGTTACAATTAGGTCTTTTCGTAATTAAGTAGTTGTCTCCCATTCGGGTAGGTATCACGAGTATCCCGTGTAAAACGCGGTCCGTCTAACATGCGAATTGACTCATATCCGCGGATTGACCGAAAAGTGCGGATATGGACGAATACAGGCAATATCGACACTTTGTCTGCAATGTTTAATTAAAAAAACACAATATGGGTTAAATATGTTTGTATTGTCTCAAAATATTACAATTTAATAGACATTATCATTTTTCCAACTCTTAATTCATATCCGCGAACATGACGAAGTGCCAGAAGATTGTTTTAGGGCTACACACCACAAACAATATAACCATGCCGACACCGCATATGTTTGTTGTATAAGTTAACATAATGTTTATATAATATACTAAATGTATTATTATTCTTGATGTCGTCTCAAAACTTTAGTATTTAGATAAACAATATGCTTTAGAAAATATTAAAATATTTTTGGGCCGATTATCGCCAGACCACAAGTAATTAATGATGTTACTTTTCCCTGGTTATATTTTTATTTGAATTCAAAATGTTTATTTAAATATACTGAATGTTATAAATGCAGTAAATATTGTCTAAAATGTTACTGTTTCAAGTGGCATTTTTCATTTGAAAATAAATGATGATTTCAAATGCGCGAATATGATAAAATCGACGAATGTGTTTTAAACAGTGAAAATAAACAGTGAAAAATATCGATAGTTTTCACTTTTTACTGTGAAATGACGACATTATTTTTACGAAATGACGTCATTATCCTACCGAAAACAATATGTCCTGATTTTCGTAATTCCGTCTTAAAAGAGTTGTCGTTCGTGCGGGTAGGTATACCTACTTCCGGTGTTAAGAAAAACAATTGGGAAATACTACTGTTCCATCGTCAAATGTCATAATTGTAGCGGTATAATAGGTAAATTTTCAACAAAAATAACATTACATAAATTGCCTAAAGACTCATTACAAGAAAAGCTTGGATGACAGCAATAAGCCGGAAAAATTGATTTCCAACGGCGTATACTCAAGTCTGTTCCGACCACTTTCGAGACGGAAGCGGTCCAAACTCTGTTGACCGAAACAAAATTCCTACTGAAAATTTACCTCAGCGCAAAGTAGTAACAAAACATGAAAGAAAGCAGTGTATATTAAGACAGCCACTTCCAGAAAATATCCCTGTCATCTCTGCCCTACATTTCCATTCGTAAGTACCAGACATGTAGCATGTTTTGTAGTCATAATCCAAATTGTCCACATCATGTTCATATAACCATTATAGTTGCACTGTTATTGAAAAGCAATGCATGCCCCGCTAAAATATTATATTTTTCGTTAATATTATGTTTTATAAGTGAATGTAACAGCTGTAATATTATTCTTAAACATATAGGCTTCGTATTTAACTTTTCGGGATATAGGATATGAACTGTTGAAATATTAACGAAAAATCTAAAAAATTTGCGGGACATGCATTGCTTTTCAATAGCAGCGCTAATATAATGGTTATAATCATTCTTGAAACATTTAAATGTAGCACTACGATATCCTTTGTTCATTTGAATAAATACAATAACGTGCATATTTTTACGTACCAATAAACTATAATATAAAGTAACAAACAAATATAAGATATTTTACCTTGCATATTCAATACATATTGTGTATTATTCATTGAACATTGACATGAACATTGCAGAAAAAGTGTCGATATTGCTTATATTCGTCCATATCCGCACTTTTCGGTCATATCCGCGGATATAAATCATACACGCATTTTAGACGGACCGCTTTTTACTCGGGATACTCGTGATACCTACCCAAATGGGAGACAACTTCTAAATTACGAAAATCCCGAATAAGATCCTCCAAGGTACGTAAGTGAAAGTAATTTACCAGATAACATATCCGTACCTACGGACTCAAAGCTCAACAAGTACCAACCCACTCACGGACTATTACACGTATATGATTTCCGTAGTAAAGCAAAATTTGTATTGTAACGGCAGTGGTATCCAGTGGTTTTAAACTGGAAATGAAGTCATAATCATCCTTTAAACGATTCAAATATACATTAAAGGTGCTTTGTATATTTTGATTCTACTAAAGAATATACATATGCAATGGGTTGTCATAAACTTGCCCCTTCATTCTTTAATGCTTCTGCATAACAGCATGGCGATTAGTTTGCTTGGTATCACCTTTTTATAGTTAAGGCTTTATGATACGCGCACTAAGTGTTGCTTTCACGTCATTCACCTCTCTTCGCGCCCATCATAGATGTAACAATGACGTTTCATGGGTGTTACAGTAGTGCAATTCTGATTCACGTGATGCGCTTAAAGGGGCCGTCCAACAGATTTTGGCATGTATTAAAGCTTTTCATTAACTGCTTTAAATGCTTGATATTGATACATTTAAACATTTGAACTAAAAATCTCCAGTAAAAAATAAGAATACAATTTTTAAAAAGAAGAAAAAACGTTAACCTCCACAGGGCTCGAACCACTGACCCATAGAGTCATGGAAGCTTGGAGTAAAATTTCTCCCGACTTTACCACTCGGCCATCCACGCTCATGTCAAATGCGGAGGTATTTTTGACGATGCTGCAAAGCATCGTCTAAGTTATCATACCAGTGAAAAAAAAATCACAATGGCGACCTATGTAAAAGACCGAGCCAGTCCGATTGAGATAGCTCGATTTTTCTAATCGGCATACCTCGCTGATTATCATTGATTAAGGTAAATATTAATAGAACAGCATATCCTGGGGAAACAGATTCAATAAGTGTATCAGAACGTTAATTTTAAATTAGTAATTTTACATCCATTTTATTTTCATGGACCAATGAAACAACTATATATTTTCTCTAATTTGTTTGATATTTGTTCTCGATTTTGTAAATAAATTGAGAATGAAAACATGTAAAATTAACTTTTAACGTGATAACAAAACTAAAGAATGCGAACAATTTCGAACCTGCAAATTGTAAACGCTGCACTGCTATGATATATATAGATAAAAAAAAAACATTGCTTTGCGTAGTTCGTCTTTCGCATGAGACGTTAAACCGAGGTGCAGTGTACTAGGTGCTATACACCGGGCACTAAAAGACCCAGGGTCACCTCTGGAACGGGGTGTCTCCTGTATCTTGCACTATCCCCCGTAACCAACTAACAAGTCTTTCTAGGGGCGATGGCCATATGGGAGACAATCCCGGTGCACTCGATAAAAACAAAAACAACACAACGCTTTGCGTAGTTGTCCGTCCGGCTAGCGCAGTGGTAATGACGTTCGCTTTTTCACCTTTACGACACCGGTTCGATACCTCCTCCCGGCGTAATGTTATATTTGGTCTGTTTTGTAATTACCATTCCGGACAGGTGTTTTTTCCCCGGATAATCCTATCCCCCCGCAGCATAAGACCATATAAAAAATTAAAAAGTATTTCAGTACAAAACAAATAGCTGGAAATTGCAGCTATCATTCAAAATTCGTCCCGACTGTCGTTAATCTAATCTTATTAGGTAGGAGTGCTAGACACACTCCGGGTCCCAACATTATGCAGCCTCAGCGCAGAGGTAACTCATTACCTTGGAAAAACACAAATACGCACACTGGGTGCAGCCTAGGCGCGTATAGACTCAAACAAGGCAACAAACTCAAGTACGGGCACAATCATTTTAAATTTACATATTGAATACGATATTCTAACAGAAATTACACAACCACCTAAGTGTACATACCATGTTTCATATTTCGTTCGATTGTTAGATTTCAGCATATACATGTATAAGGTCATATCGCTTTGATGAGTTAACTTATCCATATGTTCCTGGGCGAACTCGGATAGTCAAGAGCTCTTACGATTGAGCTCACCTGGTCCGGCTATGTGCTCATACCTACTTTCGAGAATCATCGTGAAGTTATTGCCATACTTAATGAACAAGAATGTGACCCGATTCCCAGTTTCGCTCAATGGGTCAAGTTACCCATGGGTACTACTTCCCCGTACCCCTAAAAAAAATCGTACCAAAAATGTTTCGTACCCAAATTTTTTTCGTACCAAATTTTTTATCGTACCCAATATTCGTATCAACATACACAATTGTGGTGATATAGATAAACTTAAATTGATGTTTTATATCCATCCTCTTCAAAAGCATCGTCACACCAGTATTATCAGTACTTTGATTTAGCTATATAAGCAATCATCGTAGTTTCCCAAAATATCGATGGGCGTCGAACGACGCTTTAATCTGTTGGACAGTCCCTTTAACAGCTAATACCGAGAGGGTAACGGTCATCATGTGACAAACATCTTTGACAACGTCCATGCCGAGTCAGGTATTTTTCACCGCTTCGGGCGCTGTAAGTCTTTTAATTCTCCTTTTTTAACTCTGCATTTTGCCCTTACATGGCCCCAAATGATCTACGCTCCACGTTAACGCGAAGTATTCATCAGTTTCACTGATTTTGTCCCATTTATAACTTGTATATCATGAATTTTTAATGTTATATTTATTCGGAAATGTTAAGCTAGGTATTTGTAATTTTTTGTTTGTTGACACATTTACGTTGATGTATACCTTATAGAACCGCTGAGACTTTTAGTGTAGCATAAGATAATATAAATCTTTGGTTAAATTATGTCTTTTAATGTCTTCGTATCTTAATATTAATTTCAATCAGCTTAATAATTGCGTGCGTGCATAAATCAAAACTAATTTTCCAGACAGATCATTCACTGATTACATGCAGGCAAATGATATGCAATGCTCATAATTGCAGCGAAATGTGTAAATTGCAGGGGTCAAAAGACTGAAACTCACTTGCTAACGACTTTTTGGTTTCATCTTAAAATTTTACAAACAAAATATGTCGTAAATACAGGTATCTCTCTTGGTATAAATTTTATTTCGCCACAAATTGTCGGCAGTTCAACATTTATGTTAGCTCTCCTAAAACGAGCCTTTTGAAGGCATTCTTAAATTATAGCTGGATTGTAACGAAGTGAAACAAACATAACATATATCAACCATAATTCGTAATTTTTACATTGCGAAAACGCATGCAACAAACATTCATAAATAGGTTTTCACATGAGCTTATTTAAATGTCAACCAGCGTCTGTCTATGATTAGCCGCTAGCATCTTAGCATGTAAATTATGTAGTTATATTCAGAACTTACATGTTAAATAAAGTACATGGTAATTATTGCTATACCAAAAACACTTCACAGCATTTGTTTAAAATAAAAGTCAAATTACACAATAAATAAAACACTGTAACCAAAAAATTAATGTACACACTTAGTAATGTTATCTTTGGCGCTACTGTGGATAAATTATTAATGTATCATACACCTTTAATGGTCCCTTTTCGCAGATATTGGCATGTTTTGAATTTTGTCATAATATGCGTTATATTGATAAATGTAAGCATTGGACCTTAAAAGCTCCAGTAAAAAAAAAGAATAAAATTAAAGAAAGAAAAAAAAAGCAACCATCAACAGGGCTCGAACCACTGACCCTTGGAGTAAAAGTCTATCGCTTAGTCCACTCGGCCATCCGTGCTCATGCATTTAGTGATGTATTTTATACTTTATATAAGCAATCATCGTAGTATCACAAAATATAACGACATCAACAGAACTCTCCAAATTTTTAAATCGTTTCGCGTTGCAACGCTTTATAATTTTTAGGTTTTTAAATCGTCAAAAGATGCATATAATGGATATTTTAGAGCATGGTAAATGTTCAGTATTACTGTTTCCTCTCAAATATCATAACTTTAAGAAAATTTGCAAATCTAAAAAAAATGTAAAATTTTGTTAACTTACCAAAACGTGAAAAGGCCCCTTTGATTCATGCATAAAGAAACAAGTATAATACAGTAAGCAGTTTGATGGAAACACTGTCGCATTAGCAGCATAAAAAATTATATATCGAACATTAAACCAACATTGAACATTTAACTAATATAACTAATGCCCTGCTTTACCATATATAAAGCGCAGTTTTTACCCCCGAAATTTATAAGTTTGCGCTCGTCATACTGATACAAAATTGTTCTAGTTGCTGATTTGCGAAAAACAAATTATGCTATTGTAAATTTGCATAGTGGACGCCATGTTTGTTTTTCCACAATATAAGACGACCCATTATATTGCTGGCTGGCAACTGTCGACATTCCAAATAGCAGGTAAGCGAGGGTGTGAACAAGGTAACAGCAATAAAACAAAATCAAAGTACTGGCAGTACTGGTGTGACGATGCTTTTGAAGAGGATGGATATAAAATATCAATTTAAGAATATCTATATCACCACAATTGTGTATGTTGATACGAACATTTGGGTACGATAAAAAATTTGCGTACGAAACATTTTTGGTACTAAAAAAAGTTTAGGGGTACGGGAAAGTAGTACCCGTGGGTAACTTGACCCATTGAACGAAACTGGGAGGCGGGTCACATTCTTGTTCATTAAGTATGGCAATACATTCATGATGATTCTCGAAAGTAGGTATGAGCACATAGCCGGACCATGTGAGCTCAATCGTTTGAGCACTTGACTATCCGAGTACGCCCACGAACATATGGTTAAGTTAACTAATAGCGTAATGACCTTATACATGTATATGCTGAAATCTAACAATCGAACGAAATATCAAACATGGTGTGTACACTTAGGTGGTTGTGTAATTTCTGTTAGAATATCGTATTCAATATGTAAATTTTAAATGATTGTGCCCGCACTTGAGTTTGTTGCCTTGTTTGAGTCTATTCGCGCCTAGGCTGCACCCAGTGTGTTTCAAAAAGTTTATTGTCTAGTCCATGACATGTACAATATAATAATACATACAATAACACAATTTACAAACATGCATGGCCAATCTTATAGATTTGTAAAAGACATTTAAGTGTGTATTATTACACTTAAAACTATTGCTTTTTTCTTTTCTTTTTTACAAATACATGTTTCATAAACATACATCATAAAAAAAACATATTGCCACTGTTAACCTTATGTTAAACACCTGTAATAAAATAATGAAGTTGGTAAAACACTGGTGATTGTAAAACTGGGTACTAATGCGCATAGTTAAAATGATGTAAAAAAAGCGACTACCTAAGTGAACTGGTTTACAGCGGCATTCTGTATTTTAATAAAACAGTTATTTAAGATGGTTAAAAAATAAGAAACATTTGTGTTATAAACCACTAGTTACATTAAAACCTTAAGAACTATAATTGAGCGTTAAAGAGAATTTATCATCTTTAATCCTATATAATAGATTTTATACACAAAGACGCTCAATATACCATCAACTTATGACTAGAATTTCTTACTATACACAAGTACATTATATGACAAAGATAATAAATATACTATCGCTGCTATTTACATAAAATAAGCAACACTACTACTTATTTACACATGTAGAACTGTCTTCTTTGTAAAATTAAAAAGGAGGTTTGGCTAAAATTCTTGTTAATCCTTCATTGATAAAAAGGGATTTCAGCTTATCGCTATTCGACATGTTCGTAAAATTTGGAGTAGAAACAACAGCTTTTTCCACAAGATTTTATCTGATATCATTATACATGCTACATTCTAATAATACATGACATTCATTTTCAATTGTATTATCTCTACAAAATGGGCAGAAGCGTCTGTCAGCCGGCAGTCCTTCATACCTGCCTGTCTCGAGGCGAATCGGAGCAACACCACATCTAAATTTACACAGGGCCGATCTATGACTCTTAGGGATTATTAACTTGCAATATTTCTCAACATCAAAGTTCTGCTTAAATGTACAGTAGCTTCTAAGCTTATTTCCATTTGTGTTTTTCCAAGGTAATGAGTTACCTCCGCGCTGAGGCTGCATAATGTTGGGACCCGGATTGTGTCCAGCACTCTTACCTAATAAGATTAGATTGACGACAGTTGGGACGAATTTTGAATGATAGCTGCAATTTCCAGCTATTTGTTTTGTACTGAAATACTTTTTAATTTTAATATGGTCAAATGCTGCGGGGGATGAGATTTTCCGGAAAAAAACAACTGTCAGGAATGGTGACCACAAAACATACAAAATATAACATTGCGCCGGGAGCGGGAATCGAACCGGTGTCGTAAAGGTGAAAAAGCGAACGTCCTTACCACTGCGCTAGCGGGACGGACAATTACGCAAAAAAAGTTGTTTTATCTATATATATCATAGCAGTGCAGCGTTTACAATTTGCAGGTTCGAAATCGTTCACATTCGTTAGTTTTGTGATCACGTAAAAAGTTAATTTTACATGTTTTTATTCGCAATTTATTTACTAAATCGAGAACAAATATCAAACAAAATAAAGAAAATATATAGTTGTTTCATTGGTCCATAAAAATAAAATGGATGTAAAATTACTAATTTGAAATTAGCGCTCTGATACACTTATTGAATCTGTTTCCCCAGGATATGCTGTTCTATTAATATTTACCTTTATCAACACGAACGACAACTCTGCTAGGAGAATGTTATCAATGAAAATCAACGAGCAATCTCCTACGTAGTGGCGAATGCCAAGGGAAGTAACTGAAAAATCGAGTTATCTCAATCGGACTGGCTCGGTCTTTTACATAGGTCGCCATTGTGAAGAATTTTTTTACTGGTTATCAAACCTTGGACGCTGCTGTTCCAGCATCGTCAAAAAGGAGAATAAAATTTGTAAAACAAGTTTTTGTCTGTGGTTTTCTTGCCATATTTTTCAATGGACCGGAACCATTTTTGCACTCGACGAAAATATAATAAGAACACATTTTCTCACCAAGTGTAAGGCTGATTGACATAAAAATGTGAATTCTATAGTGTTAACAAACTTCTTTATTTAGTAAGCCCTGGTAACCTCAAGTTTACCTCAGATGATCAAATTTCGACCTCGACTTAGATATCATGAGGGCAAATATTCTGACCAAGTTTCATGAAAATTTGACTCTAAATAGGAGTAATAGTGTCAACAAGCTTTCAAAATATAAAACAGAAAACTTTGACTTTCAGCCATATAAGAAAAACTGCCCCGCCAGCTGGCGGCCATGATTTTCAACGTACAAAAAAAAAACATTGTTAAACTTGGCCGAGATATGATAAGAAAAAAAGGCAAGTCGTATAATAATTGGACAATACATGTTTTTTCAACTTACCGGAACAATTTTGAAATCAGCCGATAGATATCAGACCATAGAAACAATATATTGTGGCCAATTTTAATTAAAATTTGACAATACATGTGACTCATAGAGTGACCTCATATTTTTTTGTATTAGAATGTTCAATTGGGACAAATGTTCTTACCAAGTTTCATAAAGGTTGGACAATTAATGTGGCTCCTAGAGTTCAAACGATAAATATTGCGACGCACGATTCACGACTCCCGACGAAAGAAGGCGATCACAACAGTTCAACGTTCTACTCAGGAGGCCTTTGGAAACCTAGGGGCACAACCTCAGGAAAAGTAAACATTTCTCACTTATCATTCTGAAAAAAATAAATATCAAGTAACGATCAGCGATATAAAAGAATGAGCGAAAGCGGCCTAAGCGGCAAAGCAGGAGGACGTATTTGGTCATGTGATGCTGTAGTTAGAAGAACTATTAAAAACGATAACAAATACACATAATATGGGTCCTTGATTACTTTTGCAACAGGGTCGATGTTTATTAACCAATACATCAGTTTTATTTGTTACGTTCATTCAGCGCTCTCACATAAACATAGATCTATCACGAAAAGCCTCGTATTTATTTGGGCGGGTCTTAATGCTTAGAGTTGTATAGTTATAATGCATTTAATTTTAAATGAAAATAAGAAATAGAACATTTTATCAAACATTTAGTTCGTGGTTATTCACTGACAGTATGTGTAGCAAGAAATAAACTGAAAGTCAGTCGCATTGTTGCCAGACAAAATTAAGGTCTTCATAAGGCGCGACGTATGATTAGTGTCAGCATTAGTGCAAAAAGACTTGTAAAAATGTGTGTTATTTCATTTATAATTGTCGTTTAAAACTTGAGTGGATATCATTTTACTTATTCCACGGTATGTGTTATAAATGTATTTCCGTAGTACATACATCACGGAAAAAGTAATATGTGCGAAATCCAAACCGATTATAATGTATAAAATACACTTGTTTATTTAGCAGTTAACATATATTTGCTATGGCAAAATCTGGTGATTTTTAAAAGACTCAAACGGCATAATTATAAGCATGTTCGATATTGTTTGGTTTGCGCAGTCTTACGTACCAGGTACTAGGCTATATTATAAACCAGGGAAACCGTTACGTGAATCTCATATTAATGGCAACAACTTTAAAAACTGGTGCCATCTGGACTGCCCTATAAAAGACAAAACTTGATTTAGGCTGGGATTTGTGCATTTCTTTGCGTCTTTTGGCCTATCTTCAGCATGGGTAATATTCTTCTTAGTATTCCGGTCGCATGTATGGTGGTCAATGTAAATATCTAAGAATTATCGATTTTTGTACCCGCAACAATGAGTGCACGTTTATTTATAAATATATCCTTAATAAAATATGACATTATATTATTTATTTAAGGGATCTTTTCACGTTTTGGTAAATTGGCAAAATTAAAAAAAATTGTTTCAGATTCGCAAATTTTCGTTTTAGTTCTGATAATTGTGAGGAAACAGTAGTACTGAACATTTACCATGGTCTAATATAGCCATTATATGCATCTTTTGACGATTTAAAAACCTGAAAATTAAAAAGCGTTGCAACGCGAAACGATTGAATAATTTGGAGAGTTATGTTGTTGTCGTTTAATTTTGTGAAACTACGAATATTGCTTATATAGAGTATAAAATACGGCGTTCGTACATACTTGGCAGGATGGCCGAGCGGTCTAATTGGTTTTTACTCCAGGACTCCGGGGGTGACTGGTTCGAGCCCTGATGCGGTCTATTTTTTTTTCCTTTTTTTAAATTGTATTCTCGATTTTTTACTGAAGCTTTTTAGATCCAATGTTTACATTTATCAATATAAAGCATTTATTGACAAACTTCAAAACATGCCAAAATATGTGAAAAAGTCCCTTTCATTAGGCATGTATGTATAGTATATTTTTTAACAAAGCTGTGACAATTTAGTCGAACAAGTACACTTAAAATGAGCTGAAATGTAAAATTGAGTGCCAAATTGTCTGTGTGGTAGGTAACCCTATAGAATTCAATCGATTAAGTTGGAGGGGAAAATCAAGTTTGTTGAGTAAATAATCTCCCTTTTCTCACAAAGTATCACGTAAGTAATGGTTGCATGTTTTTTCTCTCTGACAAAAATCGCAATACATCTACAATAAGACAACCTATTTGTCTTTTTAAGTGATCACAACAGCACTAACAAATTCTTAGCAGAGTCTGTTGATGTGTATTTTTCGTACTACTGCGTTAATTAAATTGTTTTTCAAATCGCTTGGAGCGGTCAACCCGCTTGGAGTGATGATGGCAAGTCACATTACGGTTTCACTTTCAGAATACCTACATGAAACATGAAGACTAACTTGTTATTCAACAATGTCTGTGGGACTTATTTGCATGATTTGAATGTATTGTAGCAATGGCGGACGCAGCACCAGCCGGTGGACGTGAAGGAGGACGAGGAGAAGGACGAGGGGGATTTCGCGGTGGATTTGGCTCCGGAGAGCGAGGGCGGGGTCGCGGTCGTGGTAGGGGACGTGGTCGTGGAAGGGGCCGCGGGCGTGGTCAGAAGGAAGGGGACAAGGAGTGGATGCCCGTCACCAAGCTGGGCAGACTAGTCAAGGATGGGAAAATCAAGGCTTTGGAAGAGATTTATCTGTTTTCCCTTCCGATCAAGGTATAAAATTGTGAAGCATACGTTTGTTAGCAGTGCTGCAGCTAGGGTTTGAAAAGGGCAGGGTGATTTTTTGTCAAAAGGGCACTTTGAACGCGCAGTATTTTGTCAAAAGGGCACTTTCGAGCGCGCGGGCGTTTCTAGAATGCTTCCTCATGCATGTTAATTTATATGTTATTAATAATTGTAAGAATAAATTATTCCCATCGTCATTAAACAATTCAAATTTAATGACTACAATGAGGAATAAATTAATTACAATGTATTTTAATAAGAAATTTATTAATCATAAAACGTTAAAAAAAAAAATATATATATTTATTTTAAGGGCAGGGGTAGTCCAAATAATTAGACGTAAGCTACCCCGCTTACGTCTAAACGGCTACCGTCGTTTTCCTATACCAAATTGAGTTCAACTTAAACTTCAGTTTTTCTCGTTAAATCTTTGCTAATGCATAAAATTATCATTCATTAGACATAAGTGTGAGCGATTACCTCTTAAATGTGTAAAAATTGTGCTTTTAAACCACTTATGTACATTTTTAAAAATAAACATACACAACACACGAAGTGTGTTTGACGTTTATAGAATTACATTGAATTATCTTGAACGAAATTATTTTTTGAATAGGTTACACATAACCAATTGTTGTTGTACAACAAACAACATCACTTTTTAGCTTTCTGTACTTTTTAATTAAATGAAACCTATATGTGTGTGTTAAAACTACCAGTTGTATCACGGAGTGTATATTGATAGGAGATGAATCGAGTATTTGACCCTTACTGTAGTAAATTCAATCTTATGCAAAAACTATTCATCCGATTTTATTGGTTTATACGTTATCTTGTTGCTTATTAATTCCTCTTTCAAAAAATATACGTTTTAGTATACTCCCGTTGTTATTAATGGATTTATAGCGAGATAAACACAAGAAATACACATTTTATGTTTTACCACGGCACGTTTTACCGTGTTGTGGCTATCGATCTTGTACAATTAGCGTACAGCGAAGCGCCGAGGTTATACATTTTGATGTACCCACTCACGTCTTTTGTTGAATTATAGTTTCATTTCTCGGCCGATTTTGACAAATTATATATCATTAGAAAGCTTACGTTACGAAGTAAACAGATATATAAACATATATTTAGTTTTTCTTCTGATTTCGACAGCCCGGCGAGTTATAACTTTAACTTTTGCAAATATCATACCGTATTGGAGTTTTAGAATCTAGATTTACGGTTGACATGTTCGTACTTAATACCAATTTGTAGCGTTCTTCTGATTTCGACAGCCCGGCGAGTTATAACTTTAACTTTTGCAAATATTATACCGTTTTGGAGTTTTAGAATCTAGATTTACGGTTGACATGTTCGTACTTAATACCAATTTGTAGCGTTTATATTTGGAGTTCAGTTTTAAAAATTACATCTTGCTTAGTAGAATAGAATTCTGTATACGATAGAAAAAAAATTGTTTATAAACGAAAGTAATTAAGGAATGAAGGCGGAAGATAGTAGCGCGTTCTTAACGCACTGAACTGATGCTACGGTCTTGGCGATTATGCTTTTGTTTAGAAACCGGCCATTGAATTTCCTTTGCCATGATTTTTATATTTTTTATGGAATATATTGTGGTATTTTGTTCACGAAACATATCAATAAAGCTTATTATAAATAAATCTTAATAAATTAACGATTTCAGCTCTTGTTTATAACACAGAAAGGGTGATAAATTTATGATGAAACAGCGTATATAGCGGACCCTCTCGATTTTATTCGGCTTTGAATGCATACTTGAAATAAAATGGGTGTCAAAAACATTCATCGTTTGCTGTTAATTATCAACAGGGGAATTTTGTATAATTATATGAAATGTTATTTACCTTAAATTATCAATTAAATAAAGATTCTTGAAAATCACGGTCGGTGTTACGCGGGTCATTTCGTATTTTGACATCAGGGCATCATGTCCAACTATTCAAAATCAGATTTTTTTTCACTGGGACGATGACGGCTTAGATTTAGACAGGCAGACAGATAGTTTATTCAGACTTGTACAACAGTACATCGTCTTCAACTCAAATATATAAATTATTTTTAGACGAATTGTTAGGTGATTACGCATATAGCAGTGTTGAATCTGACAATGTTGCCATGTTTTATTCGTGTAATCTAGAGTCCGTGGTTTGAGCATTTTTATCGCGGTGTTCAATAAAAGATATCTCAATAATCTTGTTTATTGATAGATCTGTGGTTTTATTGCCCCTGTGTTCAGCACAAACCAATTATCTCTTTATGATCAGATACTGTGCCGACCAATACTAAATAACACTATGGTGTCATACGCCACAGCAGGGACCTATACTTGTGATCATGGAGTCTTAGTGCAAGACTTAAAAAAGTATGTTGTTTCGCTTGCGGTTGTTAAAGCCAAACGGGGCTTCCCAGCTGGCACAGCTGCTGATATTCGGATCTGAATACTTAAACTTATTCAGACCTTATTCTTAACCGTTGCGCGTTTTACGATATCGTATTTTAGGAGGGAATACAGCTCAGTGAAACTATTCAATTTCTTATACAACATTAAGCATATTAACAGTTATTGAAATAACAATATCAGCGACATCTTTTTTAAGACTAAACACCTTTTCAAGTATCGAATTTAACATGTCAATAAAATATATTAATACCAAAAAAAGGTTTCATTTAATAATGTTCACATTAAACCTTTAAATGAAAGTGTCGCTTTAACTATTTTCCGTGTCTTATTAAGCCGCGAATGGTTTGCTAAAAACAGTTAACAAAAAGGGCTACACGTTCTAATTCTTAATGAAATACAAAAATAAGTATAACATAATTAATAACGTCCATAAACACACACGGCAAGATCAAAGTTAAAATGGCAAACTAATATGACATTCCACGTAAATTATTATTTTCGTCTAAATCGAATACTATATATAGAGAAACAATGTATTTATAACCGACCAATGAGGTAACATTATGCAACTTTCAATTTACACGGTGCTATATGGCAACAATATGGAATTTGAACAGTGGTAGTGTTTTAAGGTCTGGACTATCATTACTTGTAAGTTTGTATAAACATTTTTCTAATGCAAATAGTAAAATAATGTTTATATTTTATGTTTAATAATTTATTGCATGATTATTCTGTGCTGTTATATGAATTTGATGCCGTTAAAGCTTTCGACATGAGCTCATGTCGGAACGATGCTATTGCAAAATAACGTTAAACGATATGAGGTCGATGTAAATCGACCTCATATTTATAGGAGTAGGGCAGGGGGGGCCCTAGGAAGGTCAGGGCGGAGGTTCGGGAGGGAAGGGCGTGACGCTCCTTGATTTAGGCCTAGCTGGAGCACTGTGTAAGGAAGAATAACCGAGCATCAAAAGTCACACACCCTGAACCCATAAATAAATATAATGGGGTATCAAGTAGAAAATTAGTAAAGTTAGAATCATAAAAAAACAAGAGGGAGGTTTCATTTACAACTGATAAGGAATACAAAATAAGTTGTTGTTTGTTAGGTTGTGGCGAAAAAATATATTTTCCTCAGCTTGGATAAAAGGCGTATTTATGCCAATAATAACTATATGCATGATTTTTTATGAACTAATCAATAACGAAGCAAAGAAATCATTCCAAACATTGCTAAGTCTGCATACCAATTTTCCGATTAGTTTCTCAGTGATGGACATTGCACCTCGAAAAATCAACTGTTTAATTAATTTTATTAAAAAATATCTGAATGTTTATTTACTTTGGCTGCGACCAGAGCTCCAGATAAGGGTCGTATTTCCGTAATTAGGCCATCCTTAAAAAATTGTTTGGCATAACCCGACCCAGGTAAATTTGGGTGGGTAGGTAGGTAGGGATTTTATTTTTTTTAGTAATTTTTTTTTCTGACATTGAACTCCGACATATACCAAACTGAAAGGCAGGGTTCGCCAAAACTTGAAAAATCTGTCAGTCATTCGGACTGACAGACTTGAAATTTTTGTCAGTCCGAAACAGTTTCTGTCAGTCCCACTGTCCGACTAAACTATAACAGCAAATCACAACAAAAGAAGTACCTTTTAGATGTTTATTGGTTTTGATCACATTAAAATACAATTAAAACATGTCCAATGTCGATATAATTAAACAATTATTATATTAATAATAAACCACATATAAACCAAAGGCATACTTTTTAGACTTCTTTTTGTCAAACTGTTTTTTAGCCTCCACAGCTCTACAAATCCGTGTTCTTGAAAAGTTAGGGTGACATCCAATCGATCAAGTTTGACTTAAATGCACACACCCATTCACTATACTTTGGATGACTTAAATTTCTGTTTATTAGCCAATTCACAAGGTCTAAAACAACACCTATTGTTAAAATATTTTCTCTTAGCTGAGGTGGTTGATTTCCAGGTTCAATTAAATGAATGTATTTCACACCTATTTCTTGATAGAAAGGCCCATGATAATTACCACCATTCATTCTTGTTGTATGAAATAACACAAAACATATTGCTACAAACTATCAACAACAAATCAACACATAAATATCCCTATGTCCGAATTTTAAAATATCCAAAATATAGTACATCGGGTAAAAAATCTAATTTTGATTTCAGAAATTGTTGGTATGTAAATTGAAATATATCTTTCCCAGAACAATATAATAATGAAACTATTTAACAATAATGCTCACAAATGCCTGTTGAAACAAGTTTTCATGCGGTTTTTGTTGTGGAGAAAATAAATGGAACAAACAAAATGGCGGACGCACTCGGTTGCTTTTTTTAACAAAGACCATTGATTTTGAACTCGGTTGTGATAGTCATTTTTTATTTCAACTTTAAACATCAAAATGAAGGTAAGAAAAAAAGGATTTTGACAGTAGTTGAACAAAAAGCATTTACCTTCTATTAATTTAATAGAACATTATTATTATTATACAATTTGAGTGATCTTTTTGAAACCATTTTTTCATGCGATTGTGTCGGTCATTCGGACCGATTATCTTAAATCACTTGTCGGTCCTGAGAAAACTTTACCGGTCAGGACCGGCGGACCGACGGTTTTGGCGAACCCTGGAAAGGTAATTATCAAATTAAGCTCCAAGTCTACTGCCTCATGAAAGGAAATTGGTAAAGATTTTTCTGCACCGTCTGTATCACCGCACGTGAATTCGTAAGTCTATTTTTTCTATAAAGAAGTTCGAAAATATAATATAATCGACGAAAAATACTTTATCCGAAAACGACAGTCTGAAAAATTGTACGCATTTTGCACATGAAATAAAATGTGCATATCGTTTGACTACAGACAATGAAAACAAGTAACCTAGCAAATACGTAATTAATATACTATTTGGTTGCAGCGATTTTCCTTGTCCAATTGGGAAAAGTACCCGTACCGGTCCAATTGGGAAAAATCGAGTCGTGAAAACCTCAAAATTGGGAAAAATCGAGTCGTGAAAACCTCAAATTGGGAAATTGGTGTATTTGATTTTTTGCTCCCAAATACTTTAAAATTGATAAACAAGTGTTTTCAAGCTGTCAATATTATATAAACCTAGGTTCAAGCTATAGAGCTGCAAAGGGAAACTAACTAAATTTTTTTTTTTTATAACTTTAATTGGGAATTTAAGGAAAGCAATTGGGAAATTAGTACCGGTATTTTATAAAGAAGGAGAAAAATCGCTGCAATATTATATAAACCTAGGTTCAAGCTATAGAACTGCAAAGGGAAACTAACTAAATGTTGCTTTTAAAAAAAAAATTAAAAAAAAATTTTTTTTTTTTTTTTTTTTTTTACCTTTAATTGGGAATTTAAGGACAGCAATTGGGAAATTTGTAATTTTTTCGTGATTGGGAAAGTGCCGTTTACCGGTACTTTATAAAGAAGGAGGAAAATCGCTGGGTTGACATATTACTTTACAATAGCATAATTGTGAGTAAAATACAACAAGGTAATTATAACATTTTAATTTTAATCAAGAACAGAAACTTGGGAAAGGTGCAACATCTGCGACATGTAACTAATTTTTTAATTATCATCCTTTAATTCAGATCGTTAGTCGGTAGAAATTTGTAAAGTGATCAGCTTAAAAATAATTTATTGAGTGTTACGCTTCTTTTCATTTGCTTTTTTTATACGACTTTTGCCATCGGCCTTTATATTGTAGGCAGACGACAATATCAACTGTTTATTCCATTAATATCTGCGCATGAATGACCCAATATTACCCAATAGCGAACTCAATGTTGATTGGCCAGCTACCATATGCTCTTCAAATTGTTCATGGAAACAAAGAAAAAAATAGTTTTAAAAAAACACTCTGGATTAAAATGGCAGATGTTTTTAATGAAATTTAACGAGATTTAAGCATATTCGCAAATTATATTTTTTTAAGCCAAATTCGCTATATACTTTCCCAAATGGCGAAGACAGCGCAAGCCCTGTAATAGTGAGCATTTATTTCAATAATAACACGTTCGCAATGCTCGCGCTGTCGTTCGCCATTTGAGTCATTTGCGAAACTATTGAGAATTTGGCTCAAGAAAAATCGAAAATGCGAAAATCTAGTAAAATTTCCTTGAAAACATCCGCCATTTTAATCCGGACTGGTACTCTATATTTGTCTCTTTGTTTCAATGAAAGTGTTAGTTAACGAAACCCGGTCTGTACCCGATTAAACATTGCTTGACCTTATTGTTAATGAAGTGCACATGGTAGCTGGCCAATCAGCATTGAGCTTGCTTCCACATGACATGACGTTGTCGAATAAAACGTGAGAACGGGTGGAGCTATCGGATAATATTGGGTCATTCATGCGCAGATGTTAAATAATTTGAATACACATTTAATTTCGCCGTCTGCCTCCAAAATAGCGACCGGTCAGATGTCGTATAAAGAGATAAGCAAATGAAACAAAAACGTGACAATACCCGTTAGTGCTGCAACAATACGCCAAAAACCGTATTGCAATATATTGTCAGTTCAAAAACCCGTATTGCAATATATCGCAATATATTGCTAACTTGTACCAGAATTATAACTTTCCAATTACCCAATAATCCCATAAATTCCAATTTTAAAGCAAATTCTGGTAAATATTTACTATAAATGTGCTCAAGAATAATAAGAAACACAAACATTTGCAAATTTTCTTAAGTAATTTTTCCGAAATTCGGATTACAAATAATGCTCAAATCAGAATCGAATGAAACATTTACAGCTGTGCGCAATTAATTCAACGATAATCTGTTCAAAAGCATCGAATGAATGCTCCCATGTAACAACGCTACTCCGTATAATACACTTTTTAGAATGCTTTTTTACGTAAAAAATAATTTACACTGCTTTGTTTTGTTTACCTTTTTATCATTATTTCGGATGGCTTTTCTGGACGAAATGTGGATGAATTTTTGTAAAATTTTCGTACCGGTATGATGAAAATCATATCGCAATACAATATGCGGATTGCGTATTGCAATATATACCGATATACCGGTATATTGTTGCAGCCCTAATACCCGTCAATAAATATTTCTAAACTGATCACTTTTTATCTTTCTACCGAATATTTACCGATCTGCATTAAAGAGTGACAATTTAATAATTAGTTATATGGCGATAATATTACACATCTCTGCCAATTGCCGAATTGAAATGAACGGTGATAATTTATTAATTAGTTTTTTTAATCCCAAACTATCCTGAACGACAGCAGCGTATTTTAATTAAAGGGATACGAGAAAAACAGGAGTGGTTTAATTGTATTTAAAGTCTAATTAATCGTATATGCATATGTCAAATAAATAGGCGACTCAAATAAATACCGGAGCGCATTTTGTTCATTGCTATTCTAGATATCCTTGAAAGAGCATTCAATTAAATGACTCAAATAACCGGAAAGGATATAAAGCGGAAAGGAAAAATTTAGCGGCAATAAGTTTCGGCGAGCAAAAAAAAATTTTTTTTTGGAAAGTAACCAAAAAAAAATCAGTCGGGCCGAGTATAGTGGGTCGGTCGGGTTATGCCAAACAAAAGAATTTTTAAGGATGGTCTTACGAATTATTTTCAAGTCTGTTACATATTTATTTTAAAATCTTGTCGAACCATTAGGAATTACAAAACCAAGTTACGAATATTTTTTACATCGGTTCGTATCGATTTTTATTGAGTTCTTTTCACGTATTAAAGATCTTTTTGGTGCTTATATAAAATGGCTATAGGGTTTGTTTAACAAAGCGCATTTTTTCCAATAAAAGCGGCGTGTACAGTCTATCTGTCAAAAAACAATGGCTGCGCCCAGAGAGCGTCGTAAAAAACTGCAAAGCGTGCAAAAACATGCTTTTAACATATTGTACGCAAAGTGAGCCGAAGTTGAATGTTAAGAAAGACATGATAGAAAAGATCTTATACAATGTTGTATGTTCAATTTCCGACACAGTCGCAAAAGCTATTAAAAAAAACGCGACACGACAGGTCCAAACTTGAACAAACAAAAGACATTGAACGAGTGGAAGGGACAATTCCCGTGGCTAATCGTTGAAAAGATTGAAGGGAAGACCCGTTTTTATTGTGAAATATGTTAAAATTCATGGAAGGCAGGCAGTCTAAGCACAGTTTGGGCATATGAAGATATTTGAAAAATAAAATTGTATAATACTGAATAGACACTGTTGAACTCGTATAAATAAAGTTGCTTGTATGTTTATTTTGATTTTTTGCATGAAAATAACCATTATTATTATTTTTTAGGTCATTTAGAAAAGTTAAGAATTATTTTCCAAAACTAAGTAGTAACGTTAAGAATAAAATTTCAGAGTTAAGATTTTTTTTGAAAATCTGGTAGTAACTTAAAGAATTTTACAAAACCATATCTGGAGCTCAGGCTGCGACGTTTGTTTATGTATGTAGTTAATCAATAGGCATTTGAATGCACTTTGTTAATAAAAAACTTATTAAGTCATATACTTTCAAAATAGTTAGGTGAATCTTATGGGTGCAATATGGCCAATATTAAATTCAATCTGAGATATTTTACGTAGCGTTGGCTCATATAAGCTCATAAATTATAATAAGGATCATTATTATCTTTTTTTTTCTACCTTTCTACCTTTTAAAAGGAATGAATTGGCATCCCATTTTCAGGAGTTTGAGATCATTGACTTTTACCTGGGCACAGTACTGAAGGATGAAGTCCTGAAGATCATGCCAGTCCAGAAGCAGACACGTGCTGGTCAGAGAACTAGGTTCAAGGTAACATAATTATTTTATAAGATTGGCCATTTAACGATCCCTCGCTGGGGCACTTGAATTTCGAAATCAGAGTCCCCGGGGCGCTTGAAAGTTTCCGATCAGTGTATTTTTCAGTAAAAGAAAGTAGAGATTGTCAAAAAAATCAAAGTTTCTCTATCAGTGTATCAATATATCCTGTTTTAAAAGAGCACTTGGTACCTAATTTCACAAGTAATCGCCATAAACACCACCTGGGGTAATCAGAGCTCTAGATAAGGGCCGTACAGCCGTAAATACGGCTTTTTAATGAAGGATTACGCATTTATTTTTATAAACTGGCCGTACAATTACGACTTCAATATCCCTTTTACGCATTTATGAAAAACATTGGCCGTATCGATACGTCCGCGTCAGCGCGGCGAGATTGGTTGGTCTGTAACCTAACGGCGCTTTTCGTTAATTAAAATTACCGAAAAGTTTGAGACTGGGCTTTAATATGTTTGTCTATTCCGTCGCGTCATTTTCGATACTCGTAAACCCGTCAAAAACAATATGGCTATGCGCAAGGGGAGGCCAGCTAAGCCGCTTTCTGTTAAAAAAAACACCTTATTAGGCTACATAAGGTCGTCTAACCATCATGAAAACCAATGTGTTAGCTCAAAAAATGACATTGTCGCCCCGATATTGGACAATTTAATTGCATCGGTGGTAAAAAAAGGAAGAAAGCATGATGGGAACCGTATCCGAACCAAAACTGTTGAGGATTGGAAAACAAAATATGATTGGCTCGTAACAGAAAAAATTGAAGGCGTTTTACGGCTAGATTGTAATATTTGCCGCAGTGCTGCCAAGCCTTGTAAATTGAGCACAGTGTGGGCCTATGAAGGTTTGTATTATACAGACTTTTCATAAACAAAAAGTAGTGTACTTTTTAATAGGTACAGTCAACTCGCCAATATCGAGTATTTCATGAAAAAGTATAATCAAATAAAAACAATTTTTGCATAATGTGTCCCTTTGATAAATGTATTTTATTTGCAAATTGTGAAAAGATGCTCCAACTGTTGATCTGTTAGGGGAGATAATGATGTAAACAGTGATCCTTTAATCTTTATGTTTAATTTCAATGAAACCTTTTTTAAATTGAAATATGGTTAAATGACAGCTTTATAAGCTGTTTATTTTGTAGTTTTTTTTAATCATATGACATTTTTTCATTGTCATACTTTCATTGGTCATTTTTGCCAAAAAATCAGAAGTGTACAGTACTGCGGCAAAATAATAATATGGAACAATGATATAGTAGCATTATTTTTACATCTTTACATATATACACAAAAGCCAAAAGGACAAAATTCTAATGGAAATATTTAACGTTTTTTGGCATGTGATTCTCTATTGGCAAGTTGATATTATTTTTTGCTCAAGGAAGCAACATATTTTTGGTTAGCATTTTGTACCCCATAGGATCCACTTTGCAAATGATATATTAACTTGTGAAAACAGCAGCTAATTGTAATTAAATGCTCATGAAACTGTGTAAGACGTAAAGGTTGCTTAGCACTTGTCAGGTGCTATAGACCTGGTTCTACGGGATGCCAGTGACATTGCACTTTCCATTACCACTCATCAGGCTATCAATTAACAATTCAATTGAATTTTCATGATTCAATACCTTTATTGCTTTGTTGTTTTCTATGTTCCCAAAGGATCCGATTTTAACCCTTTGCATGCTGGGAAATGTGTGGTCTGCTAAAATGCCGTCTGCTGAATTTCTTAAATTCGCATTTTCTTCAATTTTTTCAAAGAATACTTTCAGAATAGCAAACAGTTTGGATCCTGATGAGACTCCACGTTCTGTGGCGTCTCATCTGGATCCAAACTGTTTGCAAAGGCCTTCAAAATTCGGTTCCAGCACTGAAAGGGTTAAGATTTTATAATTTTCTCTAACAAGATAATAGATAGACCTCACTTGTAATATAATTGTTTGTGCAAATTCTTCATAAATTAAAAAGTATATGTTGTCAACATGTACTTTTATGAAGAATGTCCAAATAAAATGAAAACAAAATCTATCAATATTCTTTTATATTTTTTGTTGTCATGAAAAAATATTGTTTCATAAAATTTACTTTTAGGTTCTGGTGACATACAGATATCAACTGTGAAAAAACATGGTAGCTGCAATGAGCACAACATTGCCTGTGAATATATACACAAAAAACAGATTCAGCAAAATGGCAGCATAGAAAATGATGTGTCCGAGTCCGATAGTGAAATGCCATCTACATCTGTGTCCAAAGAAGATAGAATCTTATTTAATACCGTGTACACAGTGGCGAAAGAGGAACTCCCAACTGAGAAAGTGAACAGTTTATTAGCTTTGCAGAAGCAGAATGGTCTTGATCTTCATTATCAAAATTTAAGTTGGGTTACTGTAGATGACATTCTTAAATCAATCAGTAAAATACTAACAAACAAGGGACAAAATTGTCACAAAACCAGGTTTTCATTGTGAAAAAACTGTGATAAAGGGAGAAAACTCAAACTGAACTTTTGAAATGAACAAACAAAATTAACCCCCTTTGTAAGTTTTTTTTTTTTTTTTTAAATCTATTTTTAGGCGTGGCGACCTTGACATTGGAGATATTGACGTGATTCTTTTGTGCGACACACCGTCCCATGATGGTGAACAAATGTGCCAAATGATTTTAAAATCTCACAATGAATGACATAGTTATGGCCAGGACAAGCTCATTTATGGCCATTTTTGACCTTTGAACTCAAAGTGTGACCTTGACCTTGGAGATATCGACGTAATTATTTCGCGCGACACACCGTCCAATGATGGTGAACAAATGTGCCAAATGATTTTAAAATCTGACAATGAACGACATAGTTATGGCCCGGACAAGCTTGTTCAGCCAGCCAGCCAGCCCGCCCGCATTCGTCAATCTAATAACCAGTTTTTTCCTTCGGAAAACCTGGTTAATAATCTTGTTTCAGAAATAAATTCTTCGCCAACATATGCAATTATGATAGATGAGAGCACAGACGTTAGTGTTGAAAAACATCTTTCTATATGTATTAGATATGAAAAAAATGGAGAGGCAGTCAGTAAGTTTTTATTGAATGCTAAGTTGAAAGATGGTAAAAGTCATACAATTGTTAACTGTATTGTAGAACAGTTTGATAAATTAGGCATTTGTCTATCCAAGTGTTCCAGTCTCGCCACTGATGGGGCTGCGGTGATGACTGGCAGGAAAACTGGAGTTGGAATTCAGTTAAAATCTAAGTACTCACCTTTTGCCACATGTACTCACTGTGTTGCTCACAGGTTGAATTTAGCTTGTGTTGACTCCCATGAACAAAGATGATTACCTTACAAAGTTTAAGACAAAATTCAATGACCTGTACGTGTTTATGAGTAATTCTTCTAATAGGACTGAAGCCCTGCATGATATCCAGGAAGTTTTAAAGGAACCTAATTTGACAGTCAAAGAACCACATGCAATCAGATGGCTGGGTCTTAGAAATGCTGTAAAGGCGGTTTTTGAATGTTATGGGGCTGTTCTTGCAACATTAAGTAAATTTGCCGCTGAGAAAAATCCTGTTGCAAAAGGCTTGTATAAGTACTTTAGTAATTATAAAACTGCCATGGTAACTGCCTTAATGCTTGACATACATTCAGAATTAGCCATTCTAAGTTGTGAATTTCAGAAAGCCACGTTAGTTTTCTCTGAGGTACAGGCACAAATAGACGGAACTGTAAATAAACTAGATAAGCTTTCATCAGCTGATGGATCTTGTGTTACAGATATGAAAGCAAGAATTCAGGTAGAGAATGGCGTTGCTAAGTATAACAACAACGATGAGTTAATGTACAAGGTGACTATGCCTGATGAATTTGAAAGGTTGAAGGGGTGTTACATTGACAGACTTAAAAAAACATAAGAGGTAGGTTGAGAAAGGAAGATGGTGACATTTTTACAGACTTATCAAACGTATTGGAACCAAGCACTGTTAACTGTACTCCATGTGATGAAAGGGCAAATGCTGTAGAAAGTCTAGGTCAATTTTATGGGTATGAAAAGGAGGTAGTTGTGATTGAATGTGACATCAACAACTTAGTTGAAGATAGAAGAGTCATCCCCCCTCTTCTCAATCCTGAAAAACTTAAAAGTGAGTGGCCCAGACTGGAAGGAATGATTGAAGGGGCATATAGGTCTTATAGTACACAGAAACTTTGTAAGAAAATTATCCTCCATCATAGAATGTTAATGCCAAATTTTGCTATTTTAGCATCTATTGCACTTGTTATGGCAGTGTCTAGCGTAGAATGCGAACGTACTTTTAGTGCCCAGAATAGACTTAAGGTTAAATACAGAGCTTCTTTAAGTACAGATAAACTTGATGTTCTTCTTAAAATCAGTATGCTTGGACCACAGCTGCAGCAGTTTGATCCAGTGCCAGCAGTGAAAAAATGGTTAAGTGACAAGAAAAGGAGAAAGAAAAAACTTTGTGAAGCATATAAACCTAGGAAAAAGGCTAAAACATGTTAATATCAGATTGACTGTATTACAGACAGTTGAAGAGTTTGTTTAAGCTTTTCTGACAATGATATTAGTGTTCTATTACTTAGTTTACGTGTTGGCTTGAGTTTTTTGTCAATAAAAATGAAGAAATAGTATTTAGTTATGAGTTTTAATGTGTTTTGTATTTGCATCATAATTAAAGAAGCTAAATATGTTTATTATAATTGTTGCAAATGTTTCTGAAAAGTCAGTTATACACCCTTCAATATCCAAGAACACAGGTAGAACAGTACTACCTGTATTTTTGGATATGGTAGTTCAGGTACTAATTGATTTTCAGCATTACTCCTTTTCTTTCTGTCAGTGGCAGTACCAGTACTAATTTCACAAATCCTTATCTAGAGCTCTGGGTAATGGATAATCCACTAATAAGAGAATAGCATGATGCACGTATCGATTATTCTAGCCACATTACACAGTCATTTAAATGCTGACAAGGATGAATCTGGTAACTTTCCAGTCGTCAAACTGTGATGTTCATCGTCCAATCGGTTATGCAAATGCTTATGAGGGCGGGGTTAACTATCGACCATTATTTTTTATTGATGTCGGGCACGAAGTAAGAGTTTATTGCAGCTTGATAAGCAAGAAGTTCTACCATTTACGTAATATAAAGCCGGTCACTAGTACAGTACATTAAATACGGTTTCGGGCATCATCATCACACCTTTTGATTGTAAACAAGTATTACCTATGACTCATAATTAATACGAGAAATAAATTGCAAGTGGTAAACAATTAATTACTTATAGCGAGTAAGTTGTGCAAATAACTCCCAGTTACAATTATGCGATAACAATTTAATTCCAGTACATGTATCAGGGCCCTCACACTACTTTGGGGGAAGGGGTCCGCAGCCCTTAGGAGGGGGAATTTTCGCGGCGTTTCCCTTTTTGGGGGAATTTTTTACTTACTCTCTCATTATTTCATTTGTACATATTTGCACTATATTCATTGCATTTTTCATAATTTAGTATGTTTGAAAAGATTAAATTGAAATAGAATTGAGATATACTAATCATGAGACACATCTTTCTATTAGAAAATAGAAAGGGGAAAAAAGTATAATTCGGCGGCAGATTGGATAGATTGAGGGCCCTGTGTATATTTCATCATGTCCATTTATAGAACTGATTCACCTCGTTTTTCTGACATTTATTCAACACGTAATGCGCTTTAACAATGTAAATGTTTCATCCGATAATACATACTTAGAAGACTGATGATGGCAACCGGCCGTATAATCCTCGTGGACAACGTGAATTTCATGCATAATTACGTCAAAAAATTAATTTGACTTGTAAAGTGTTAAAACAAATTATCGTTGAATTCATAAACGCAACTGTTAATATTTGTTGAAATCTCAAATGGGAATAATTAAATTTGTAATCGAAACACAAATCAATGTTAACGCGTTTTTAATCGGAAACACACTTCCAAATGTAAATAATACCGCAATGTTAAAATATTCTTGCTGCAAATTAGCAGTGCAAATTTATTTTGTGTCGAATCTTTTTCTCAATTAAAAAGAGCGCAAAAATTATGCAGCATGTACAACGTCGCGTCATTTGCATTTTGACATCGCGTGTGTGTATTGAGCGTTTTAACAAGCACACAACACGTCGGGGGAATGACGCATGTTCAGAGGCAATATTTCATCATATCTATAAATAGTCACTTAAAATTTATTTGATACTATAGACAAATGGCAAGGTTTGTGTTAAAGAAAGAATTGAGAGCTTTTATCATAAATGGTTACCAGAAAGTGATTTATAAAAACAGATTATCGTGTAATAAACAAAACTTTGAAAAGTAGTAAGTATACAGTAATAGAGTGGGTTGAAACGGATGTATTGGGGAATCGATCGTGTCGGGATTTTACTATCTGTGCGGGATATTTTTTAAAGTTTTAAAACAATTAAGCAGTGTAAAAAATTATATATAATATATTGTAAATGACTGGGGCATTTTCTTGAAAAGTCATATCGCACCAAATGACGTCTTTTGACGCTGTTTTTCTTTGAGTTATAACGCACCACAGAACGTGAATTGACAAGTTAAATTAAAAATAAATCAACGTCGGGAGGGGACACCCTTACCAAACCACCCCTATCAGCCATAGGGCGCTTAACAAAAAATCTGCGGAAGGCACTGTTGGTAACATTATCCTTGGCTCAGTCATTTACTTAAGAAATAATATTTTTCAATCATGGTTTGTTGTCGAATAACTCACAGTAAGGAGTATAGATGCGAAGGAATTAAATCACGAGTGCGAAGCACGAGTGATTTGATAACACGCATCTATACAACTTACTGTGGGTTATTCGACAACAAACCATCATATAAAAATATTATTTCGATTCTAACACGATTCTGATTGATTTGTTTCAAACTTTAGGACGTGAACTATATTTTTCAATACCCCGCCCTTCTTAGTACTAAGTTCACTATTAATTGACGTCATTGAATTCTACAAACATATGATGTCATTTTCATTCATAAATATTTTGCAAATGACGTCAATTTCATTGAAAACAACAATCGTAGAAACTTAATGACGTCACGTGTATTGATGCTACTGAAAAGCTGACATGCTATAAATGTTTTCTGAATTACGTTTCCTAACAAATAACATTCTTTGTAGATGTGGTTATGCCACCAAATACACAATTTGTTGTTTCATTATTTTTATATACATGCTACATTTATTACATTTCTTTTAGAGCGGGTTTTAGCACGTGCATTTTACTGCAATATTTTCTAAATTTATTCGGAACTATTTTCGATGCATTAAGCTCCGCCCATAAGTTATTGCAGAATAACCCACACTTGATTTCCTTCTTTGTCTATAGAAAACAAGTCGCGTGCCGTGTTAGAATAACAATTATTATGCCCCCCTTCGAAGAAGAGGGGGTATATTGCTTTGCTCATGTCGGTCTGTCGGTCGGTCAGTCTGTCCGTCCACCAGGTGGTTGTCAGACAATTACTCAAGAACGCTTGGGCCTAAGATCATGAAACTTCATAGGTACACTGATCATGACTTGCAGATGACCCCTATTGATTTTGAGGTCACTAGGTCAAAGGTCAAGGTCACGGTGACCAGAAATAGTAAAATGGTTTTTGAATGATAACTCAAGAACGCATACGCCTAGGATCATGAAACTTAATGGGTAGATTGATCATGACTTGCAGATGACCCCTATTGATTTTGAGGTCACTAGGTCAAAGGTCAAGGTCACGGTGACCCGAAATAGTAAAATGGTTTCCGGATGATAACTCAAGAACGCATACACCTAGGATCATGAAACTTAATGGGTAGATTGATCATGACTCGCAGATGACCCCTATTGATTTTGAGGTCACTAGGTCGAAGGTCAAGGTCACGGTGACCCAAAATAGTAAAATGGTTTTCGGATGATAACTCAAGAACGCATAGGCCATTGATCATGAAACTTCATAGGTAGATTGATCATGACTTGCAGATTATCCCTATTGATTTTGAGGTCACAAGGTCAAGGTCACGGTGACCAGAAATAGTAAAATGATTTTCGGATGATAACTCAAGAACGCTTTTGCCTAGGATAATTGACATTTCATAGGTACATTGATCGTGACCCGCAGATGACCCCTATTGATTTTCAAGTCACTAGGTCAAAGGTCAAGGTCACAGTGACAAAAATCGTATTCACACAATGGCTGCCACTACAACGGACAGCCCATATGGGGGGCATGCATATTTTACAAACAGCCCTTGCTGATTATATTATGTGTACTGAAGTGTATTTTGTATGATCACATGGATTCAATTTAAATTGAATAAATACTAGTCAAACAACATTGTTAGCACAAAACATTAACTTAAACAAATGTATTTTGGTCCAATTATGTTTCAAAATTTACTGAACGAATTAAGGTGCAAAGATGTCAGTGATTGAAATATAACCCATAATGTGTACCTCTCAAATTCAAGTGATTTCACTGTAGTTTGAAATAGAAATAATGCCTTGGACATGCAGTAACAGAAGAATACATGAGATTTGAATTATTTTTTTCAGGCTTTTGTGGCTGTTGGTGACCACAATGGTCACATAGGTCTGGGAGTGAAGTGCTCCAAGGAAGTGGCCACAGCCATCCGTGGAGCCATCATCCTGGCCAAGCTCTCCGTGATCCCTGTCAGACGTGGTTACTGGGGTAACAAGATCGGCACGCCACACACTGTGCCATGCAAGGTAAGGAACAGGCCTTTTTTTAAGCATCAGACCTCACCAAAAGTGTTGTAATGTGGAAAAGGCAGGCAATATTCTGCTCTTGCGTACTTGTGTGATTTCATCCTTTAAATTTATTTTGTGTTTGATATTTCTCAAACTTTAAATTTTAATTTTTTCTGTGTTTTTCACTGTTTTTTGCACGAGATGTCCGAAATGAGTTTACATAATTTTTCTCCCCTCCAACTTCTCAATCACAATCCTGAAGTAGTGTTTATTGTGCATTATAAAATGGAAGACGAATGTGTATTGTTTTATTTTATGCAGTCTTGAGGAATATTTTCAAGACAAATCATATTGGATTTTTTTTAATTTTGACCTGAAGATTTATGGCATGTATAATTGTTACTGCCTCGTATCCTTATGTAGGCAGACTTAAATAAAAAAAAATCTTACAAAAAAATCTAATGACTTGAATATATATCAATTTAATCAAATGCCATAGACAAGTCAAATTTTTGCATTACTTGAAATTTGTTCTTGCATGTTTGCAGGTGACAGGAAAGTGTGGTAGCGTCCTGGTGCGTCTGATCCCAGCTCCCCGTGGTACCGGCATCGTTAGTGCTGAAGTACCGAAGAAGCTGCTTCACATGGCCGGTATCGAGGACTGCTACACAGCTGCTAGAGGCTGCACAGCAACGCTTGGCAACTTCGGTAAGTTACGGCAGTATCCCTACTTTCATTTCAGTCTTTTATTAACCAGGTTTTCCGAAGGAAAAAACTGGTTATTAGATTGGCGAATGCGGGCGGGCGGAACAAGCTTGTCTGGGCCATAACTATGTCGTTTATTGTCAGATTTTAAAATCATTTGGCACATTTGTTCACCATCATTGGACGGTGTGTCGCGCGAAATCATTACATCGATATCTCCAAGGTCAAGGTCACACTTTGAGTTCCAAGGTCAAAAATGGCCATAAATGAGCTTGTCCTGGCCATAACTATGTCATTCATTGTGAGATTTTAAAATCATTTGGCACATTTGTTCACCATCATGGGACGGTGTGTCACACGAAAGAATCACGTCAATATCTCCAATGTCAAGGTCGCCACGACTAAAAATAGATTTTTTTTAAAACAAACTTACAAAGGGGGTTAATTTTGTTTGTTCATTTCAAAAGTTCAGTTTGAGTTTTCTCCCTTTATCAGATTTTTTTTCACAATGAAAACCTGGTTTTGTGACAATTTTGTCCCTTGTTTATATTCTCTTTATTCCAAAGTGTTTACAAAAGAGATGAAGCTGCAACTCTTCAATAAAAAAAAATATATTGGTGTATAATTTGAGAAAACAAACGGCTTGATTTATTTAGTTGCGTGCTTGATGCGAAAAAGTGCCTTTTCCGCTCCATTTTGGGAAAACGCCACACTGGCATTGGGGGAATTTCGCATCGTGAAAAACCCCATTTGTGGGAAAAAATAATCGCAAAACTTGCTCAATTGGGAAAAATAATGGCATGTAAATAGTGTTTCTTATATTTCAAAGAAGTCAACTGGTAAATTACGACTATTTTGATAACATATTATTAAAATTTTACAAAATATTCTGAGCATGTGTGATAAGTGCAGTTTTTTTTACCTGATTTTGGAGAAAGGGTCTGGCATTTTTGAGGGGAAAAAATTGCTCAAAACGCTGCATTTTTGGGCAAATAAGGAAAGTCTTAAATAATCAATTAACATATTTTACTGTTTTTACAACAAATTCAAGGCAGCAAATAATTTAATTGTACAATATTGTTCTATTGTCTACACTGGATAAGGTTAACTATAATTAAAGGTTTGAAAAAATCAAAAACAAAATATTTTGTGGATTTGTCAGTGTAAAAACATTTAGGGAGCCTCGGTTCTCTGACACATTTCAAGTTTCTATTGTAACCAAAACTAACTGCACATTCTATCCAGCCTGGTCTATATTGTAATGTAGACTTGGTGTGGAATCTGTGCATATAGTAATGTCTATTCTTTTTTGTGAATTGAAGAATAGCAACACACTCTTATCCCCTTCCAAAGGGGAAGGGATATGGACTTTGCGTACATCTGCCTGACACAAACTTTTCAGGGCTATATTTCAGATATGATACACGCTTTCAAAATGAAACTTCATTGGTGTATAGATTTCAATGAGGAAGATTGCAATGCATTTCAAAAATAATCGCACACTTTGTTATTTACATTGCCCTGTTCATCCATCTGCATCCATCAATTAACCAATGTAATTCGGCCGGGGATATCAATTCAACAAATGTGCTTGTTGTTTAAGATTGTGTGCTATGTGATTGGCTATCACATATATTTTGTGTTGTTTGCCCAATCTATGGCTGCATTAACGCTTTTTGTCTACTATAGAATATTTTGTGGATTTGTCATTGTCAAACGTTTTGGGAGCCTGAGTTCCCTGACACATTTCTAGTTTCTCTTGTAACTATAGATACCTGCACATTCTATCCAGCCAGTTCTATACTGTAATGTAGACTTGGTGTGGAATCTGTGCATATAGTAATGTCTATTCCTCCTTTGTAAATTGAGGAATAGCAACACATTGCCTTGTTCATCGATCTAAATACATCAATAAACAAATTTTATATGGCCTGGGATATCAATTCAACAAATTTGCTTGTTGTTAAAGGTCGTAAGCTATGCGATTGGCTATCACATGTATTTTTGTTTTGTTTGCCCCATTTTTGATGCTTTAAGGCCTTTTTGTCTACTGAAAAATTAAAAGTAGATTTTAAGTGTCAAAACCTTTTTTTGGAGCCTCAGTTATTTACACATTTCTAGTATCTCTGGTAACTAGCTACCTGCACATTCTATCCAGCCAGTTCTATATTGTAATGTAGACTTGGTGTGGAATCTGTGCATATATTAATGTCTATTCCTCCTTGTGAATCGAGGAATATCAACACACTATATTGTCCCCTGCCAAAGGCAGAGGGATGTTTAATTGGCCATCTGTCACAAACTTCTTAGGGCTATATCTCGAACATTATTTAAGATTTCAACATGCTTGTGTTTTCTTGCTAATGCCATGTTTTTGACCATTGCCCAGACTTGGAATTGTAAGTGTTATACACTAGTTCTGTACTGGATCGATACTTGTGTGTTACTTAATATTTACTTGTGTTTTCCAGCCAAGGCCACATTTGCAGCCATTTCCCAGACGTACTCGTACCTGACCCCTGACCTGTGGAAGGAGACAGCGTTCACCAAGTCTCCCTACCAGGAGTTCACAGACTATCTGGCCAAGCAGCACAGGCGACCCGAGGGGCAGAGGCAGGAGCAGAAAGTCTACTAGACCCATACACACACTGGGTCCCAGTCTGTGACTTGTTCTCCAAATAGAAAAAAAAAATAACTTGTAAAACAGAACTGTTCATTACTTAACCCTTTACCAATCAACGTGCTTATAGTCCATTAGAAAATAAAATTGAAACTAGTTGTGACACACAGAGTCTTGTGACTAGTTGCACATTATATCATACACAGTGTTGGGCTCGTTCTCCAGGAGTAGAAATTCTCCTTGCTGCTTACTTGACCAAGTTACTTTTTATGCAAAGAGAAACAATAAACTATTAGTCAAACAAATGTCTTCTTTAGAAATCATTTTAATTATACCCCTATTACCAATGGTAATGGGGGCTATATAGGAGTCACTTTTTCGGTCTGTCCCGAAAGCTTGTCTGGGCCAAAACTAAGTTGTTCATTGTGCGATTGAAAAATCAATCGGCACAATTGTTCACCATCATTGGGCGGAGCGTCATGCGAAAGAATACTGTCATTTGGCAGATTTGTTCAGCATCATTCGATGGTGTGTCGCCGAAAAAATAACATCCATCTCCAAGGTCAAACTGAGTTCAAAGGTAAAAAATGGCCATACATGAGCTTGTCCAGGCAATAACCATGTCGTTCATTGTGAGATTTTAATATCATTTGGCACATTTGTTCACCACAGGGTTGGCATATTGACCGGTCAATTGAGTATTGACCGGGCCGGCGGTCAATACCCGGTAAAAACCGGTCATTACTGGTCAATTGAAAATTGTAGTATGTAAACATCACAAAGTAGCTATTTTATATTAAATCAATAATTATTCTGTAATTCATAAACTTTGAGTCATTTATTGTAAAAAAATCTTTAAAGTTGTATAAAATTAAATCTTTATTATTTATGGAAATGGCCTCAAATATATAAGGACTCTTGCAATATTTTTATCTCGGTGTATCACATCTGTTACTGAAGTATTATTACTATTGTAGTTACCATAGTATTTCACTTGTCTATTGATATTTGATAAGCAGATGGACAAACAAAACTCGTGTGTTTTCTAAGGTCATAAATCTGGCCCCTAAGCCTTAATTGGTAATAAAATCCATGCAGTTTTATGTCTCTGATATTGACAATGAAGCAAATCTGCCCTTAGGCTATTTCAGATCACTCGCACAAAAGATTACTTGCTATTAATTTAATAGTAACTTCTAAGTTGTCTCCTTTCTGTATTATGAGCGGTTTTTTTTCCTTTCATATTAAAAATTCAATTGGTATTCAAATGATCAAAGTTCTTGATTTTGACAACAAAAATGTTTTCAAATTGTGGGTCTACTCTAGACTCTTCAATTATTGTTTTCTTTTATTAATTATTTCTTATTATGTTTTTTATTTTTATATCAATGGAAAATATAAGAATTTTTCACTTTTTTGTTTAAAAATTATTTAAAGAAATCTAGGCAAGATAACATGATAAGTAAGGGTCGTGTCAAAAAGGTGCCATTTAAGGCCCTATTATCAGTTTTGGCTGCCCCATCCTGTATAGGTGTTACTGAGAAGACTGTGGGGACAGTGGTGCATGAGGAACAACTCGTACACAGTAATTGACAGGTTCTTGTTGAATCAAGCACAGAATTATCTGAGCATTCATAATTCATTAGAATTGAAAAAAAGTTCAATCGACCAGAAAAATCCAATCGACCAACTTGGACTAATTTGCAAAATTTCGATAGATTGACCTACAAATTGCATGAACAGGTATAAAATAGTGGGTATTAATAGCTTAAGACATTATTGGCAACATGTCTGTTTAATTTACATTATCAACATAGTTTAATAAGGCATGGATAATTAATTAAAATTGGGGGTAAAGTTCAATCGACCAGTAATGACCACTTCAGGAGTATTGTCCGGGGCGGGTTTAACCGGTAAAAAACGCTGGTTAAAACCGGGGGCGGTCGATTAGTGCCAACCCTGGTTCACCATCATTGGACAGTGTGTGGCGCGAAAGAATTAGGTCGATATCTCCAAGGTCAACGTGACACTTTGAGCTCAAAGGTAAAAAATGGCCATAAATGAGTAAATTTCTGGGCCATAACTGTCGTTCATTGTGAGATTTTTGAAATCATTTGGCACATTTGTTCACCATCATTGGATGGTGTGTCACGTGAAAGAATTACGTTGATATCTACAAGGTCAAGGTCACACTTTGAGTTAAAAACAGGCCATAAATGTGCTTTTCCGGGCCATATCTATGTTGTTCATTGTGAGATTTTAAAATAATTTGTTCACCATCATTGGACAATATGTTGCACGAAAGAATTATGTCGATATCTACAAGGTCACACTTTGAGTTCAAAGGTCAAAAATGGCCATTAATGATAATGGCATAATTCTTTAAAATCGCCATAAATAAGCTCTTGTTTTGTGAAGAAAGCATGCAAAATAGTCTGTCAATGCGGCATGTGGGGGTATAAGTCACGTCTGACACAGCTCTAGTTCTTTATATTTGGGTCTGAAGTTAACAGACTGGTACTCTGCAGGCCTTTAAAGTTTTGAGCAATGGGACCCAAGGCACCTTAGTTCTAGAAAACCTTTAACACATTATCTGCAATGTATTCACCCTACCGAAAAAATATAGCAACCTGAACAACACATCTGCCTCAACCTAATTGTCAATTACTCTGAAAATCTCTGGTTAATAATTGTTATATAAGCTATATAAATAAATATTGTACTCTACAAAGTTGAATATAAATAGCGTTGTCAATTTCTCTGAAAATCTGTATGGCTTATAACAGTTATATAAGCTATATCAGTAAATATCGTATTCAACAACTGACAACTTATGGGCTAGATAGGACGAAAACCAGCCTAAACCAAGGTGTTCTCTGTTGCCAGATAAGTTTGTGTTTTTAAAAACATGAGATCCCTGTGAGAACTGTTTTGCAGTCAACCCTCAATGAAATAATTGATGTAGCTATTAGAATTATTTTTTCATTATCAACCCTTGATAAAAACGCTGTTGGATCTTTTAGAAGTATTGTTTCACAATCAACCCTCAATAAAAGCACTGAGGCATCTACTAGTATTTGAATTATTGTTTCAAATCAACTCATGCAAGCACTTATGCATCGTTAAGAAGTATTGTTCTGCAATCAACCCTCAGTGAAAGCATGGATGCATCTATTAAAACTGTTGTTTCAAAATCCTCAATAGAAGCACTACTGCATCTATAAGAACTATTGTTTCGCAATCAACCCTCGGTGAAACCATGGATGCATCTATTACAACTATTGTTTCACAATCCTCAATAGAAGCACTACTGCATCTATAAGAATTATTTTTTCGCAATCAACCCTCGGTGAAACCATGGATGCATCATTCTGTTGAAACTCTTGTTTTGCAATCCTATGTTATATTCTCATTGTCAGATTTTATCAGCTGGCAATAATTTTTCAGCCAGCAATCGACTGAAATGCCATCCTGCATTGGTTTGTTAAATAAGTTCAAGTAAAAAATCTAGTATGATGGACCACATTCAACAATTCAAGGTACACCGTGTGTATAAGAGGTGATTGAAATTATCAAGTGGACAATTTTTAAGCTGATAAAACGACTACATGTAATGAGTGTTTCATAATTTGTATGTCAATAAGGATAAAACAACACAACTGTTTTTTTTTGTTTTTTTTATTCAATATAATACATACAATGTATACATGAATATATACAACATAGTGATTGTACAAAGCAATAAAGTTCAGACATGTTATACAAGATATGCTAATATGTATTTTTTTTAAAGAGAAAAGAAAAAATAATAGAAGAATTGTTATGATAAATGATGAGTTGTATAAAGTCGGAAGAAAGCATACTGGATTTGTGTGTTTCGTTGTATATTCAAAATGATCTTATAAGATTGAAAAAAAAAAAAACATACAAAAATATTTTAGAAAGATAAACTTACATTAGTGTGAAAAGTATATAAGTGGACAAACATCATGAGAATTTAATCCGATTCCATTTTTGTTCAAAGTTTTGTAATGTGTCATTACTGAGGGCTATTTCTTTCTCAATCTGGACTTTAAGTTTGAGACTATAGATAAAACAATTAAAATTTGGTACTTGTTTTTTGAACTTCATGTTAAAGATGAACAATTTCATCATTATAAGAATAAAATTCACAATATTATTACAATCTTTTGATTTCAATGAGTAAATTCCGAAACTTACATTTAAGAAAGATAGTTTAACGTTTAGTTGCTGTTGTTCAAGAAAAGATGTTAATTGATTCCAAATAGGCTGGATGTGTTTGCACTCCCAAAACAAGTGTTCTATAGTTTCGATGTTTTCACTGCAGAAGTCACACAGATTTGAATTAGTTAATTTGCATTTAAAGAGATATTTATTTGTAGCTATAATTCTATGAATGTATTTATATTGAAAATTTCTCAGAGTGCTTTCAATAGTTGCTTTATATGGCATGGTAAATATGTGTTTCCAATTAAGTTCATGTACTCCGAAAAGGACTTGCCATTTATTTTGGGTTTTTGAGTTTTCTGTAGGGTTTTTAATTTGTAGTGTGTAAAATATTTTATTTGTTTTGTTTTTTCTTCCAAGTATATTTTCTACGAATGTTGTTTGAGTACATGGTGTATTATATGTATTGATTTTAGATTTAATATGTATGGGTATGCTTTTGATTAATGTGTAGTACTTCAAAAAATTATTTGAAGGTATTCCGTATATGTAGCATATATCATTAAAAGAGTAGAAATCCTTAATTCTGTAGTCATATAATTGGTCGACATATTTAATGCTTCGTTCAAACCAATCTTTATAGAAAAACGTCTTATTGTTTGAAGTTATGTCTTTATTGTTCCATAGAATAGTTTTGCTGCTTGTTTGGGTTTCTAGGTTATGAGTGACATCACTCCATGCTGATAGAACATCAGACAGAAAAATGTTTTCGTTTGCAATTTCATGTAAGATAGTATTGCTGATGTTACATTCAAAGAGTAAGGAGTCACCATATTTTTTTAGAATTTTCTGATAGAATAATTTCCATTTACTTGTATTGGCATTATCTAGGTATCTTTTAACCCAGCTGCATTTGATTGCATTCAAGAATGAGTCAATGTTCGTTAATTGGATACCTCCATTTTCTACAGATTGAATTAACTGAGTTCGTTTTATTTTATCAGGCTTACCGTCCCATATGAAATTAAATATTGCTGATTTTATATCGTTAATAATATCATTTGGTGGATTTGGGAGGACTGTTAATACATAAATTAATTTAGGAAGTGCAAACGTTTTCAATACTGTGTTTTTTCCGATAAGTGTAAGTTTACGGTGATGCCATGATTTTAAGCAGTTTTTAAAATTCTGTAATTTAGGTAGTATGTTTTTAAGAACTGTATCTTTTTCATTATTTGTGAAAGTAATTCCTAACGTTGTGGCTTCATCGGATGTCCAATTAAATTTCATTTCTTTTTTATATTGGACATTATTTTGTTTTAATTTACCTACTCGTAGCACAGTACATTTACTTTTGTTTAGTTTCAGACCCGATGTCATTCCGTAAAGGGTTAGCGATTCTATTAGGTTATGGAAAGAATCGTAAGTGCCGTTTAAAAAATAAGTTGCATCGTCAGCAAATAGGGACTGTTTGATTTCTTCGTCAGGTTCTAGTGATATGCCTTTTATGTGTTTATTTGATTGGATGTGATGTGATAGATACTCGATGCAGATAATAAATAGCGATGATGAGAGTGGACATCCTTGTCGAACCCCTCGTTCGATGTTAAAACTGTTTGAAAAGAAGCCATTGTTAATGATTAAACTGTTAATATCGGTATAAAATAGTTTGACCCATTGAATGAGACTTTCACCAAAGTTCATATTTTCTAAGCAAGAGAACATAAATGAATGATCAAGCGAATCGAATGCCTTTTCGAGGTCTGCAAAGAAACTTAGACCAGGATTATTTGAATTGTTGAAATAGTTTATGCATTCTTGGATAAGACGAACGTTTTCACCAATGTAACGTCCTTTTATGAAACCAGATTGAGATCTTGAAATGATTGCTGGTAATATTTTTTTTATTCTGTTTGCTATACTTTTAGTTGCAATTTTATAATCATTGTTTAGTAAACTAATCGGGCGCCAGTTTGATAAGGATTCTAAGTTTTTTCCAGGTTTTGGAATAAGTGATATAATACCTTGTTTTTGTAGCGTAGTTAAGTTTTCGTTGTTAAATGAATAGTTTAGTGAATTAATTATATGTGTTTTTATATCATTCCAGAATATTTTATAAAATTCGATTGTGATGCCATCAGATCCTGGGCTTTTGTTATTTTGCATATCTTTTAGGGCTAATCCACATTCATATTCATTAAGCAATCCGTCGCACAGTTGTTTTTCCTCTTCGTTTAAAGCGTGATGTGTATTTTTAAAAAGGGTGTTATTTTCAACATTTTTTCGTTTATAGAGGGTTTCGAAAAATAAACGTTGTTCTTCTAGTATTTGAGTCATGTTTGTTATATCTTTGCCATTGACTACTAATTTGTGTACAGTTTTTTGTTCACTTCTACGTTTTTCAATGTTTGCGAAGTATTTTGTATTTTTTTCATTGTGTTCAACATGCTGTGCACGCGCTCTTAGTATTATTCCATTGAGACGTGTATGATAGATTCCATCTAATATTTGTTTTTTTAATGTTATTTCATTTTCAATGTCGGTGGTATCATTTGTGTTTGTTTGATGCAATTGTTTTTCAAGTGTTTCAATGGTTTTGATGGTTTCAGTTTCAAGTTTGTGTGTTTCTTTTTGTTTAAATGATGTGTATCTAATTGTTGTGTTACGTATATTTCCTTTAATTACTTCCCATAAGGTGTTTGGGTTTGCATCTTTATTATTTTGAACTGTATTTAATATTTCCTGTTTTATTTGTGTTTGATATTGTGTATCCAATAAGATGCTGTTGTTAATTTTAAAGTATCCTGGGCCTCTTTCAGGTTGTATATTATGCAGTTTAAGTTCAACTAGAGAGTGATCAGTCATAAATCCTGGTTTTATGTTACATGTGTCAATAATGTTGCAAAGAGATTCAGATATTAAAAAATAGTCAAGTCTACAAAATATTGTTGGTTTTGTGTTTGAGTGCCAGGTGAATTTGCTTTCGTTTGGGTATACTGTACGCCAGATATCTATCATATTGTAGTTTTCAATTATGTTATTTAAAATATTTCTATTTTTAGAATGAGTATAAAGGTTTCCATTCTTTTTATCTAATAATGGGTTCAGGACAGTATTGAAATCACCACCGATTATAATATTTTTATCTTGGTTATTAATTATAAAAGATTGTAATGTTTCGTAAAATGTGGAATCATCTATGTTAGGACCGTAAACGTTAATAAATGTTAGTTGTGTTTCATGTATTTTGATATCTATACTTGCTAGTCTGCCAATTATTATTTCGTTAAAATTATCAACTGTGATCCCTATGTTACTTTTTATCAGAAAGGCAATGCCTTGTTTATTTGTATATTGTCCACTGAGGTAGATGTCCCCGTCCCATTCATCTTTTAAGGTTTGTGTTAAAGTATGTGTCAAGTGACTTTCTTGTAGTAGGCATATTTTTTTTTTTTTTCGTCTAACCATTTGAAGATTTTAATGCGTTTGTCTTTATTGATTAGCCCTTTTACATTCAGAGTGCATAATTTAATCATTTAAAGAAAGGGAGGGTGTGTAAATATTATTGTGTGGATTTGTCCAGTAAGTTTCTATTTTAAAACATGTCCAGTAGGTACAAAAACATAGTATCGGTATTCGATCATAATATAGAATATGGTAAATTTTCAGTGGCATATAAAGCAGACAAAATTTTAACAATACACTTATGAAAGATATAAAAGCATGTAAACAGGAATTTAAAACAAGGAACAAAAAGCAAAGAACACAGACAAACATGTCTGCACCACCAAAAATATACACAAAAACCCTGCTCTGCTGCAAAAACAAATAGGACATACAGTATTTAGTATAAATTATGTTTTTATGAAAAGGAAAACAAAATATCTATAACATAATAACATTGTGGATGTTGGGGAATGTATGCTAAAAGAAATTATGTTCTTATGAAAAGTTTTGGCATATATCTTTCCTGTGTGCAGCTGTAATAATATTAGAATAAATATTGAGGTCTAAAAAAATAATGTTATTCTGGTATGATACTTTTACATTATACCATTTTCAAAAACCGATTATTTACAATGTTATATACCAATATACAAACAAATCAACCTACATATTGGATATAATCTGACCACGTTAAAGACTTGAGACAGCAATCAGACAAAATCACACTGTATTGACAAATTCGCCTAGTGTTGTTTGGTAGGTAGATAACAATGGTGTTGTTATAAAAAACATATTTTTCCTGACATAATCAAGATTAGTATCTAGACTACTATACATTTATCTTGCAATGCTAAAGATGTACAAAACGTGTGAGCTTATTTTCCTATAACTATACATGTATTACCGGATTATTAGCTATGACAATCTTATATGACATGTTTTATCATAAAAAAAAATACTTATACAAATATATATATATATATATATATATATATATATATATATATATATATATATATATATATATACATATATATATACATATATACACACACATACATACATATATATATATATATATATATATACACACATATATATACATACATATACACATATACATACATACATACACATACATATACATATACATATATATACATATCTATATATACATATATACATATATATATACACATATACATATATATTCATTCATTCATATATTTATTTATTGAAAAATACACTAATTTCTCTTCTATTGAGTTAATTTACTCTGAAAGTTATAAAGAAACATACATATACACACATTTATATATACATTTATATATATTCATTCATTCATATACTTATTTATTGAATAAAACACTAATTTCTCTTATAGTGAGTTAATTTACTCTGAAAGTTAAATCAGTATTAAGTGTTACATTTACGGTACATAATTAAAGAACTCTTAACAGTAGTACATTTGTATGTAAATGCTATGCATATCTGTTGGGGAGATAACTACATCTTAAAACCTAGGATAAGGATACACTTTTTAAAGAGTTGTCTCTCTTTAGCAGTACTAAATTTGATATAGTTCACTATTAAAAGCTAAAAGAGTGGTATTAAAGGTTTTTATATATTATAGTAAATTCCAATAATATCTTGATTGTGGAGACAAGTTTCTCGCAATTATGTAATTAAGTTACTCTTTAAAGATTAAACAAAAGCAGTTACACGCTAAACACTAAATATATATACATATATATACACATATATACATATGTATATACACATATATACATATACACATACATATATATATATACATATACACACATATATACATATATATATATATATATATATATATATATATATATATATATATATATATATATACACATACATACATATATATACATACATATACATATATATATATATATATATATATATATATATATATATATATATATATATATATATATATACATATATATATATATTCTGAGAGTTTACATCATCACTAATGTAGGATTAATGTTGTTTTTTATTAGCGTTCTCATATACGTAATTACATTATTCTTTAAGATTATACGAATACGGTAAAATACAAAAACATAGATTATTATAGGTAGATACATCACAATGCTAAAAAAGCATAGAACACACTGGGACATGATGTAACTGTGCAGGGAAGAAAACACATTTAATTAGCAGGGCAAAAATCCTCAAAAAAGGTCTTACATAGTTTCTACTGGATGTGTTGTATCTACGTCCTCTGTCCAAATCTGAAGTTTTCTATTACATTGTCTATATTGTCATATATATCGAACTTGACACGCTCTTGTCTCGTGGTTTGTCCGTATACAGATCCATTGAAAAACCATGCACTATCAATGTTATGATGCAATGTTAGTCGGCTTATCAGCCCAGAGTTCAGCTTTGTCACATCATCCGCGATACGGTTGCCCGCTTCCTTCATGGCCTTGCGTTTTTTCATCAGATTTGATTTTACTTGGTTGTTCATCAGCTTAATGAGGACCGGTTTCGTGCTCCCCTTTCTCCCTGGGATTCGATGGATAGCCATTATGTCCTGCTTTTCAAGGATAACCCCTTGGTTGTTGAAGAGATTGGAGACCTTTGTTATGAGGGTCTCAGAGCTTTCGTCGCCATCAATTTTTACATCCATTATTTTCACGTTATTTTTGCGAGAATATTGTTCATTGTAGTTCGCTTTTTTGTTTGCTTCTTTTGCTAAATCATGCGTTTTTGTCATTTGTATTTCTATTGACTCGAGTTGTTCTGCATGCTGTTTCCCTAGTTGGGTTACATGTTCCTGAAGTGACTGGTACTTAAATTCTAAGGAATCTACTTTTTCTTTAACCTCTTGTACTTTACGGTCCACCAACTTTTCAATATCCTTCACAATTCTGGCTTCGATGCCTGTCATGACCCGTGTCACACATTCCTCTATCTCCTCTTTCTTCACAACTGATTTAAGATCTTCTCTTAAGTCCATTATACCAGAGCACATTGTATCTATTTGTTCCTGCAGCTTTCCGAAGTCCATGATTTCGCTGGAATCTGAACTAGTGCGCCTTGGCTGTTTTTTTGCACGTTCACTTCTAAGTGCTGAGGAGCTTGGTTGAATTGCTTTAAAAAGCAACTGCTTAACTGGCTTTTCTCCCTTTTCTGTGTGCTCTCCCTTTGTACTCATTTCTGACCTTATCATATGTCGGTGAATGTGAGAAAAAGTTGATTGTTATTTCGCCTCTATTTCAGACAGTTATGTGTACACTAGTTTTAAATTCTTTTCACAACTGTTTTAACCCAACTTATTTATTTATTAGTTTGCCAGTTGTAAACACATCTCAGTTTAATAAGGAATATGTATAATGATGAAATAAATATATGTTACATCACCCCTAGCTAATTCTACATTATTAAATTAATTGAAAAGTACAAAGAGGCTAATGGCAAGCATAACATTTAATCTTTTGCCTGCCCTAAAAAAGTCAATTTGTTCTGTTAAGTAAATAAGCAGGAAAACAACATCAGAATAAATATTGCATAAGCAAAATTAAACTTCTTGTGACAAAATATTGTATTCATTTTGAGCAATCAAAAATTTGCAAAAGCAAACAAGTGGTTGGATATATCGAAACAAGGGACAAAATTGTCACAAAACCAGGTTTTCATTGTGAAAAAAAAATCTGATAAAGGGAGAAAACTCAAACTGAACTTTTGAAATGAACAAACAAAATAAACCCCCTTTGTAAGTTTGTTTTTAAAAAAAATCTATTTTTAGTCGTGGCGACCTTGACATTGGAGATATTGACGTGATTCTTTCGTGCAACACACCGTCCCATGATGGTGAACAAATGTGCCAAATGATTTTAAAATCTCACAATGAATGACATAGTTAGGGCCAGGACAAGCTCATTTATGGCCATTTTGAACTCAAAGTGTGACCTTGACCTTGGAGATATCGACGTAATTATTTCGCGCGACACACCGTCCAATGATGGTGAACAAATGTGCCAAATGATTTTAAAATCTGACAATGAACGACATAGTTATGGCCCGGACAAGCTTGTTACGCCCGCCCGCCAGCCAGCCCGCCAGCCCGCCCGCATTCGCCAATCTAATAACCAGTTTTTTCCTTCGGAAAACCTGGTTAAAAATTATGTTAACTTCCTTTAAGTTTAAGCGACCAAATATTAATACAAGAACAACACTTCACAATCATTTTGAACCCAAAACCCTTTCATAATAAAGTAGTTAACAGTGCATCTTCAACCAACCGCATTATCCAAATATGTAGTTAATTTCCTAATTAATGATATATAATAAAAAAATTATGTTGATAGATTTGAAATGCATCTAAACAGCATTTTAGTTTCTTACAACACACAAATGTTAATTTTTAAAATGGCATTAGTCCGCCAAATAATTTAGTGTGAAACTGTCATATCTGGTAAACATGTCTGTATCGGATGCATAGGTCAAACATCAAAATATTTTGTAAAGGGTAAATGTCTACTCATCATATTTCAATCAGACACAAAACAGAATTGAACACACATTTTGGGCTGAGATTTCACAATTTGAGATTTCATAGTGTGAGAATTTGGTATGTGAGATTTTACAATGTGAGAATTAATTTCTTATGATTAACTGTTACTATGATGAAAACAAATTAAAGAAATACTTCCATAGGTCACTAACACTTAAGTGACAATTGACCTGATATCATGTTAGACAACTGGAAACAAGTGTGCGGCAAAGAAGAATCATGGTTTCGACACTGAAATAAAACACCTTTGTACATTGTATTACATAGGGATGTATGGATATACTGGGCAAATCACATCAGGCTAACAAGTGCTGCAACTATTAGAGCTTGTTCCTAAGAAAACTGGGACTAAAGCATGTGCATTAAGAATTGTCCCAGATTAGCCTGCAGTACCAACAGGCTAGCTAATCAGGGACAACACTCAACTTGTATGGATTCTTTCTTTTAAATAAATTATTTTCTTAACACAAATCCAGTCTAGGATGATACTTTAACCCTTTGCATGCTGGGAAATTTGTCGTCTGCTAAAATGTCGTCTGCTGAATTTCTAAAATTAGCATTTTCTTCGATTTTTTTCAAAGAATACTATCAGAATAGCAAACAGTTTGGATCCAGATGAGACGCCACGTTCTGTGGCGTCTCATCTGGATCCAAACTGTTTGCAAAGGCCTTCAAAATTTGGTTCCAGCACTGAAAGGGTTAAGATTTTATAATTTTCTCTAACAAGATAATAGATAGACCTCACTTGTAAAATAATTGTTTGTGCAAATTCTTCATAAATTAAAAAGTATATGTTGTCAACATGTACTTTTATGAAGAATGTCCAAATAAAATGAAAACAAAATCTATCAATATTCTTTTATATTTTTTGTTGTCATGAAAAAATATTGTTTCATAAAATTTACTTTTTAGGTTCTGGTGACATACAGATATCAACTGTGAAAAAACATGGTAGCTGCAATGAGCACAACATTGCCTGTGAATATCTACACAAAAAACAGATTCAGCAAAATGGCAGCATAGAAAATGATGTGTCCGAGTCCGATAGTGAAATGCCATCTACATCTGTGTCCAAAGAAGATAGAATCTTATTTAATACCGTGTACACAGTGGCGAAAGAGGAACTCCCAACTGAGAAAGTGAACAGTTTATTAGCTTTGCAGAAGCAGAATGGTCTTGATCTTGATTATCAAAATTTAAGTTGGGTTACTGTAGATGACATTCTTAAATCAATCAGTAAAATACTAACAAACAAGGGACAAAATTGTCACAAAACCAGGTTTTCATTGTGAAAAAAAATGTGATAAAGGGAGAAAACTCAAACTGAACTTTTAAAATGAACAAACAAAATTAACCCCCTTTGTAAGTTTTTTTTTTTTAATCTATTTTTAGTCGTGGCGACCTTGACATTGGAGATATTGACGTGATTCTTTCGTGCGACACACCGTCCCATGATGGTGAACAAATGTGCCAAATGATTTTAAAATCTCACAATGAATGACATAGTTATGGCCAGGACAAGCTCATTTATGGCCATATTTGACCTTTGAACTCAAAGTGTGACCTTGATCTTGGAGATATCGACGTAATTATTTCGCGCGACACACCGTCCAATGATGGTGAACAAATGTGCCAAATGATTTTAAAATCTGACAATGAACGACATAGTTATGGCCCGGACAAGCTTGTTCCGCCCGCCCGCCAGCCAGCCAGCCAGCCAGCCAGCCCGCCCGCATTCGTCAATCTAATTACCAGTTTTTTCCTTCGGAAAACCTGGTTAAAAATCTTGTTTCAGAAATAAATTCTTCGCCAACATATGCAATTATGATAGATGAGAGCACAGACGTTAGTGTTGAAAAACATCTTTCTATATGTATTAGATATGAAAAAAATGGAGAGGCAGTCAGTAAGTTTTTATTGAATGCTAAGTTGAAAGATGGTAAAAGTCATACAATTGTTAACTGTATTGTAGAACAGTTTGATAAATTAGGCATTCGTCTATCCAAGTGTTCCAGTCTCGCCACTGATGGGGCTGCGGTGATGACTGGCAGGAAAACTGGAGTTGGAATTCAGTTAAAATCTAAGTACTCACCTTTTGCCACATGTACTCACTGTGTTGCTCACAGGTTGAATTTAGCTTGTGTTGACTCCCATGAACAAAGATGATTACCTTACAAAGTTTAAGACAAAATTCAATGACCTGTACGTGTTTATGAGTAATTCTTCTAATAGGACTGAAGCTCTGCATGATATCCAGGAAGTTTTAAAGGAACCTTATTTGACAGTCAAAGAACCAAATGCAATCAGATGGCTGGGTCTTAGAAATGCTGTAAAGGCGGTTTTTGAATGTTATGGGGCTATTCTTGCAACATTAAGTAAATTTGCCGCTGAGAAAAATCCTGTTGCAAAAGGCTTGTATAAGTACTTTAGTAATTATAAAACTGCCATGGTAACTGCCTTAATGCTTGACATACATTCAGAATTAGCCATTCTAAGTTGTGAATTTCAGAAAGCCACGTTAGTTTTCTCTGAGGTACAGGCACAAATAGACGGAACTGTAAATAAACTAGATAAGCTTTCATCAGCTGATGGATCTTGTGTTACAGATATGAAAGCAAGAATTCAGGTAGAAAATGGCGTTGCTAAGTATAACAACAACGATGAGTTAATGTACAAGGTGACTATGCCTGATGAATTTGAAAGGTTGAAGGGGTGTTACATTGACAGACTTAAAAAAACATAAGAGGTAGGTTGAGGAAGGAAGATGGTGACATTTTTACAGACTTATCAAACGTATTGGAACCAAGCACTGTTAACTGTACTCCATGTGATGAAAGGGCAAATGCTGTAGCAAGTCTAGGTCAATTTTATGGGTATGAAAAGGAGGTAGTTGTGATTGAATGTGACATCAACAACTTAGTTGAAGATAGAAGAGTCATCCCCCCTCTTCTCAATCCTGAAAAACTTAAAAGTGAGTGGCCCAGACTTGAAGGAATGATTGAAGGGGCATATAGGTCTTATAGTACACAGAAACTTTGTAAGAAAATTATCCTCCATCATAGAATGTTAATGCCAAATTTTGCTATTTTAGCATCTATTGCACTTGTTATGGCAGTGTCTAGCGTAGAATGCGAACGTACTTTTAGTGCCCAGAATAGACTTAAGGTTAAATACAGAGCTTCTTTAAGTACAGATAAACTTGATGTTCTTCTTAAAATCAGTATGCTTGGACCACAGCTGCAGCAGTTTGATCCAGTGCCAGCAGTGAAAAAAATGGTAAAGTGACAAGAAAAGGAGAAAGAAAAAACTTCGTGAAGCATATAAACCTAGGAAAAAGGCTAAAACATGTTAATATCAGATTGACTGTATTACAGACAGTTGAAGTGTTTGTTTAAGCTTTTCTGACAATGATATTAGTGTTCTTTTACTTAGTTTACGTGTTGGCTTGAGTTTTTGTCAATAAAAATGAAGAAATAGTATTTAGTTATGAGTTTTAATGTGTTTTGTATTTGCATCAAAATTAAAGAAGCTAAATATGTTTATTATAATTGTTGCAAATGTTTCTGAAAAGTCAGTTATACACCCTTCAATATCCAAGAACACAGGTAGTACAGTACTACCTGTATTTTTGGATATGGTAGTACAGGTACTAATTGATTTTCAGCGTTACTCCTTTTCTTTCTGTCAGTGGCAGTACCGGTACTAATTTCACAAATCCTTATCTAGAGCTCTGGGTAATGGATAATCCACTAATAAGAGAATAGCATGATGCACGTATCGATTATTCTAGCCACATTACACAGTCATTTAAATGCTGACAAGGATGAATCTGGTAACTTTCCAGTCGTCAAACTGTGATGTTCATCGTCCAATCGGTTATGCAAATGCTTATGAGGGCGGGGTTAACTATTGACCATTATTTTTTATTGATGTCGGGCACGAAGTAAGAGTTTATCGCATCTTGATAAGCAAGAAGTTCTACCATTTACGTAATATAAAGCCGGTAACTAGTACAGTACATTAAATACGGTTTCGGGCATCATCATCACACCTTTTGATTGTAAACAAGTATTACCTATGACTCATAATTAATACGATAAATAAATTGCAAGTGGTAAACAATTAATTACTTATAGCGAGTAAGTTGTGCAAATAACTCCTAGTTACTATTATGCGATAACAATTTAATTCCAGTACATGTATCAGGGCCCTCACACTACTTTGGGGGAAGGGGTCCGCAGCCCTTAGGAGGGGGAATTTTCGCGGCGTTTCCCTTTTTGGGGGAATTTTTTACTTACTCTCTCATTATTTCATTTGTACATATTTGCACTATATTCATTGCATTTTTCATAATTTAGTATGTTTGAAAAGATTAAATTGAAATAGAATTGAGATATAATAATCATGAGACACATCTTTCTATTAAAAAATAGAAAGGGGAAAAAAGTATACTTTTCAGGTGGGGGACTGCCGCCGAAATTCGGCGGCAGATTGGATAGATTGAGGGCCCTGTGTATATTTCATCATGTCCATTTATAGAACTGATTCACCTCGTTTTTCTGACATTTATTCAACACGTAATGCGCTTTAACAATGTAAATGTTTCATCCGATAATACATACTTAGAAGACTGATGATGGCAACCGGCCGTAATCCTCGTGGACAACGTGAATTTCATGCATAATTACGTCAAAAAATTAATTTGACTTGTAAAGTGTTAAAACAAATTATCGTTGAATTCATAAACGCAACTGTTAATATTTGTTGAAATCTCAAATGGGAATAATTAAATTTGTAATCGAAACACAAATCAATGTTAACGCGTTTTTAATCGGAAACACACTTCCAAATGTAAATAATACCGCAATGTTAAAATATTCTTGCTGCAAATTAGCAGTGCAAATTTATTTTGTGTCGAATCTTTTTCTCAATTAAAAAAAGCGCAAAAATTATGCAGGTTACAATACACTAAATGATCGCTTCATGTAGGGCTGTACTCTCTAAAAAAATATCATAGTTGACAGGAAGGCCTGTTTTACACTTTTTACCATTATTCAGGTGTTATCTTGCGGAGATAATGGTAGGGCATGAATAGGTGTTCACTACTGAATCCCTGAAATATGACACACTTGAAGACTATAGTAAACCATTGCACTAGAAAAGGTTACATTCCACTAAGAAACGGCCGAAAAAAAAAGTTGCAAAAACAGTCGATTTTGATTTGTGTCAAGTTCTTTCTTGCATTGTACATGACATATCTTTTTTATTGCATAAATCGATTCCGCTTAGAATGGCCTTTAAGAAAAGGTATGGTTATGGGGGTCTCTATGTGCAAAATGTTGCATTTATTTTCGCTCAAAGTTGTCGCTTTTACATTGAATTATATAGGGAAACTATTTGGTGTATTATGACTTAAACGCAAAACCAGGCCTAGTCACAAAGAAGCTGTATTTACCGAAAATCATCATTTTTTTTAGTGAGATATGATGCGTTTTGGCAAATTTCGCGGAATAAATGCGTTTGTTTCACGAATTTAAGGAGCATCGTGAGTTTTTTAAGAAAAAAATACGTTTTCAGAGGAAAATAAGAAAAAAAATGTACAAAAACTCGTCTTGAGCATCTCAAATCGCAACAATTTGTGCTGAAAGAGCTCATGAACACGTTTTAATAGTTGTTTACTTCTTTTTCTACATAGCTTGTAACAATATTCCAGTATTTTGACCGATTGTAGTTATTTAGGGTAATCGTTTTACGCCTGAACGCCCGTTATAAATCAAAGCTCCGAACGCGAAAGCCACATGGCTTATCAGGCGTTATAATAAAATGCATTTTCAAGCATTTCTACGTGAAAGATCGGTCTGAAAATTGGCATGCACATAGAAAATAGGTTTATAAGTATCGAGAAGTGCTTATTTTTCGCGATGTTAACAGTAAACGTTGTCTTATAGGTTACAATACACTAAATGATCGCTTCATGTAGGGCTGTACTCTCTAAAAAAATATCATAGTTGACAGGAAGGCCTGTTTTACACTTTTTACCATTATTCAGGTGTTATCTTGCGGAGATAATGGTAGGGCATGAATAGGTGTTCACTACTGAATCCCTGAAATATGACACACTTGAAGACTATAGTAAACCATTGCACTAGAAAAGGTTACATTCCACTAAGAAACGGCCGAAAAAAAAAGTTGCAAAAACAGTCGATTTTGATTTGTGTCAAGTTCTTTCTTGCATTGTACATGACATATCTTTTTTATTGCATAAATCGATTCCGCTTAGAATGGCCTTTAAGTAAAGGTATGGTTATGGGGGTCTCTATGTGCAAAATGTTGCATTTATTTTCGCTCAAAGTTGTCGCTTTTACATTGAATTATATAGGGAAACTATTTGGTGTATTATGACCTGCAGCATGTACAACGTCGCGTCATTTGCATTTTGACATCGCGTGCGTGTATTGAGCGTTTTAACAAGCACACAACACGTCGGGGGAATGACGCATGTTCAGAGGCAATATTTCATCAAATCTATAAATAGTCACTTAAAATTTATTTGATACTATAGACAAATGGCAAGGTTTGTGTTAAAGAAAGAATTGAGAGCTTTTATCGTAAATGGTTACCAGAAAGTGATTTATAAAAACAGATAATCGTGTAATAAACAAAAATTTGAAAAGTAGTAAGTATACAGTAATAGAGTGGGTTGAAACGGATGTATTGGGGAATCGATCGTGTCGGGATTTTACTATCTGTGCGGGATATTTTTTAAAGTTTTAAAACAATTAAGCAGTGTAAAAAATTATATATATTGTAAATGACTGGGGCATTTTCTTGAAAAGTCATAGCGCACCAAATGACGTCTTTTGACGCTGTTTTTCTTTGAGTTTTAACGCACCACAGAACGTGAATTGACACGTTAAATTAAAAATAAATCAACGTCGGGAGGGGACACCCTTACCAAACCACCCCTATCAGCCATAGGGCGCTTAACAAAAAATCTGTGGAAGGCACTGTTGGTAACATTATCATTGGCTCAGTCATTTACTTAAGAAATAATATTTTTCAATCATGGTTTGTTGTCGAATAACCCACAGTAAGGAGTATAGATGCGAAGGAATTAAATCACGAGTGCGAAGCACGAGTGATTTGATAACACGCATCTATACAACTTACTGTGGGTTATTCGACAACAAACCATCATATAAAAATATTATTTCGATTCTAACACGATTCTGATTGATTTGTTTCAAACTTTAGGACGTGAACTATATTTTTCAATACCCCGCCCTTCTTAGTACTAAGTTCACTATTAATTGACGTCATTGAATTCTACAAACATATGACGTCATTTTCATTCATAAATATTTTGCAAATGACGTCAATTTCATTGAAAACAACAATCGTAGAAACTTAATGACGTCACGTGTATTGATGCTACTGAAAAGCTGACATGCTATAAATGTTTTCTGAATTACGTTTCCTAACAAATAACATTCTTTGTAGATGTGGTTATGCCACCAAATACACAATTTGTTGTTTCATTATTTTTATATACATGCTACATTTATTACATTTCTTTTAGAGCGGGTTTTAGCACGTGCATTTTACTGCAATATTTTCTAAATTTATTCGGAACTATTTTCGATGCATTAAGCTCCGCCCATAAGTTATTGCAGAATAACCCACACTTGATTTCCTTCTTTGTCTATAGAAAACAAGTCGCGTGCCGTGTTAGAATAACAATTATTATGCCCCCCTTCGAAGAAGAGGGGGTATATTGCTTTGCTCATGTCGGTCTGTCGGTCGGTCAGTCTGTCCGTCCACAAGGTGGTTGTCAGACGATAACTCAAGAACGCTTGGGCCTAAGATATGAAACTTCATAGGTACATTGATCATGACTCGCAGATGACCCCTATTGATTTTGAGGTCACTAGGTCAAAGGCCAAGGTCACGGTGACCAGAAATAGTAAAATGGTTTTTGAATGATAACTCAAGAACGCATACGCCTAGGATCATGAAACTTAATGGGTAGATTGATCATGACTTGCAGATGACCCCTATTGATTTTGAGGTCACTAGGTCAAAGGTCAAGGTCACGGTGACCCGAAATGGTAAAATGGTTTCCGGATGATAACTCAAGAATGCATACGCCTAGGATCATGAAACTTCATGGGTAGATTGATCATGACTCGCAGATGACCCCTATTGATTTTGAGGTCACTAGGTCGAAGGTCAAGGTCACGGTGACCCAAAATAGTAAAATGGTTTTCGGATGATAACTCAAGAACGCATAGGCCATTGATCATGAAACTTCATAGGTAGATTGATCATGACTTGCAGATTACCCCTATTGATTTTGAGGTCACAAGGTCAAGGTCACGGTAACCAGAAATAGTAAAATGATTTTCGGATGATAACTCAAGAACGCTTTTGCCTAGGATCATGACACTTCATAGGTACATTGATCGTGACCCGCAGATGACCCCTATTGATTTTCAAGTCACTAGGTCAAAGGTCAAGGTCACAGTGACAAAAATCGTATTCACACAATGGCTGCCACTACAACGGACAGCCCATATGGGGGGCATGCATATTTTACAAACAGCCCTTGCTGATTATATTATGTGTACTGAAAAGTGTATTTTGTATGATCACATGGATTCAATTTAAATTGAATAAATACTAGTCAAACAACAGTGTTAGCACAAAACATTAACTTAAACAAATGTATTTTGGTCCAATTATGTTTCAAAATTTACTGAACGAATTAAGGTGCAAAGATGTCAGTGATTGAAATATAACCCATAATGTGTACCTCTCAAATTCAAGTGATTTCACTGTAGTTTGAAATAGAAATAATGCCTTGGACATGCAGTAACAGAAGAATACATGAGATTTGAATTATTTTTTTCAGGCTTTTGTGGCTGTTGGTGACCACAATGGTCACGTAGGTCTGGGAGTGAAGTGCTCCAAGGAAGTGGCCACAGCCATCCGTGGAGCCATCATCCTGGCCAAGCTCTCCGTGATCCCTGTCAGACGTGGTTACTGGGGTAACAAGATCGGCACGCCACACACTGTGCCATGCAAGGTAAGGAACAGGCCTTTTGTTAAGCATCAGACCTCACCAAAAGTGTTGTAATGTGGAAAAGGCAGGCAATATTCTGCTCTTGCGTACTTGTGTGATTTCATCATTTAAATTTATTTTGTGTTTGATATTTCTCAAACTTTTATATTTTATTTTTTTCTGTGTTTTTCACTGTTTTTTGCACGAGATGTCCGAAATGAGTTTACATAATTTTTCTCCCCTCCAACTTCTCAATCGTAATCCTGAAGTAGTGTTTATTGTGCATTATAAAATGGAAGACGAATGTGTATTGTTTTATTTTATGCAGTCTTGAGGAATATTTTCAAGACAAATCATATTGGATTTTTTTAAATTTTGACCTGAAGATTTATGGCATGTATAATTGTTACTGCCTCGTATCCTTATGTAGGCAGACTTAAATAAAAAAAATCTTACAAAAAAATCTAATGACTTGAATATATATCAATTTAATCAAATGCCATAGACAAGTCAAATTTTTGCATTACTTGAAATTTGTTCTTGCATGTTTGCAGGTGACAGGAAAGTGTGGTAGCGTCCTGGTGCGTCTGATCCCAGCTCCCCGTGGTACCGGCATCGTTAGTGCTGAAGTACCGAAGAAGCTGCTTCACATGGCCGGTATCGAGGACTGCTACACAGCTGCTAGAGGCTGCACAGCAACGCTTGGCAACTTCGGTAAGTTACGGCAGTATCCCTACTTTCATTTCAGTCTTTTATTAACCAGGTTTTCCGAAGGAAAAACTGGTTATTAGATTGGCGAATGCGGGCGGGCGGAACAAGCTTGTGTGGGCCATAACTATGTCGTTCATTGTCAGATTTTAAAATCATTTGGCACATTTGTTCACCATCATTGGACGGTGTGTCGCGCGAAATAATTACGTCGATATCTCCAAGGTCAAGGTCACACTTTGAGTTCAAAGGTCAAAAATGGCCATGAATGAGCTTGTCCTGGCCATAACTATGTCATTCATTGTGAGATTTTAAAATCATTTGGCACATTTGTTCACCATCATGGGAAGGTGTGTCACACGAAAGAATCACGTCAATATCTCCAATGTCAAGGTCGCCACGACTAAAAATATATTTTTTTAAAAACAAACTTACAAAGGGGGTTAACTTTGTTTGTTCATTTCAAAAGTTCAGTTTGAGTTTTCTCCCTTTATCAGATTTTTTTTCACAATGAAAACCTGGTTTTGTGACAATTTTGTCCCTTGTTTATATTCTCTTTATTCCAAAGTGTTTACAAAAGAGATGAAGCTGCAACTCTTCAATAAAAAAAATATATCGGTGTATAATTTGAGAAAACAAACGGCTTGATTTATTTAGTTGCGTGCTTGATGCGAAAAAGTGCCTTTTCCGCTCCATTTTGGGAAAACGCCACACTGGCATTGGGGGAATTTCGCATCGTGAAAAACCCCATTTGTGGGAAAAAATAATCGCAAAACTTGCTCAATTGGGAAAAATAATGGCATGTAAATAGTGTTTCTTATATTTCAAAGAAGTCAACTGGTAAATTACGACTATTTTGATAACATATTATTAAAATTTTACAAAATATTCTGAGCATGTGTGATGAGTGCAGTTTTTTTTTACCTGATTTTGGAGAAAGGGTCTGGCATTTTTGAGGGGAAAAAAATTGCTCAAAACGCTGCATTTTTGGGCAAATAAGGAAAGTCTTAAATAATCAATTAACATATTTTACTGTTTTTACAACAAATTCAAGGCAGCAAATAATTTAATTGTACAATATTGTTCTATTGTCTACACTGGATAAGGTTAACTATAATTAAAGGTTTGAAAAAATCAAAAACAAAATATTTTGTGGATTTGTCAGTGTAAAAACATTTAGGGAGCCTCGGTTCTCTGACACATTTCAAGTTTCTATTGTAACCAAAACTAACTGCACATTCTATCCAGCCTGGTCTATATTGTAATGTAGACTTGGTGTGGAATCTGTGCATATAGTAATGTCTATTCTTTTTTGTGAATTGAAGAATAGCAACACACTATTATCCCCTTCCAAAGGGGTAGGGATATGGACTTTGCGTACATCTGCCTGACACAAACTTTTCATGGCTATATTTCAGATATGGTACACGCTTTCAAAATGAAACTTCATTGGTGTATAGATTTCAATGAGGAAGATTGCAATGCATTTCAAAAATAATCGCACACTTTGTTATTTACATTGCCCTGTTCATCCATCTGCATCTATCAATTAACCAATGTAATTCGGCCGGGGATATCAATTCAACAAATGTGCTTGTTGTTTAAGATTGTGTGCTATGTGATTGGCTATCACATATATTTTGTGTTGTTTGCCCAATCTATGGCTGCATTAACGCTTTTTGTCTACTATAGAATATTTTGTGGATTTGTCATTGTCAAACGTTTTGGGAGCCTGAGTTCCCTGACACATTTCTAGTTTCTCTTGTAACTATAGATACCTGCACATTCTATCCAGCCAGTTCTATACTGTAATGTAGACTTGGTGTGGAATCTGTGCATATAGTAATGTCTATTCCTCCTTTGTAAATTGATGAATAGCAACACATTGCCTTGTTCATCGATCTAAATACATCAATAAACAAATTTTATATGGCCTGGGATATCAATTCAACAAATTTGCTTGTTGTTAAAGGTCGTAAGCTATGCGATTGGCTATCACATGTATTTTTGTTTTGTTTGCCCCATTTTTGATGCTTTAAGGCCTTTTTGTCTACTGAAAAATTAAAAGTAGATTTTAAGTGTCAAAACCTTTTTTTGGAGCCTCAGTTATTTACACATTTCTAGTATCTCTGGTAACTAGCTACCTGCACATTCTATCCAGCCAGTTCTATATTGTAATGTAGACTTGGTGTGGAATCTGTGCATATAGTAATGTCTATTCCTCCTTGTGAATCGAGGAATATCAACACACTATATTGTCCCCTGCCAAAGGCAGAGGGATGTTTAATTGGCCATCTGTCACAAACTTCTTAGGGCTATATCTCGAACATTATTTAAGATTTCAACATGCTTGTGTTTTCTTGCTAATGCCATGTTTTTGACCATTGCCCAGACTTGGAATTGTAAGTGTTATACACTAGTTCTGTACTGGATCGATACTTGTGTGTTACTTAATATATACTTGTGTTTTCCAGCCAAGGCCACATTTGCAGCCATTTCCCAGACGTACTCGTACCTGACCCCTGACCTGTGGAAGGAGACAGCGTTCACCAAGTCTCCCTACCAGGAGTTCACAGACTATCTGGCCAAGCAGCACAGGCGACCCGAGGGGCAGAGGCAGGAGCAGAAAGTCTACTAGACCCATACACACACTGGGTCCCAGTCTGTGACTTGTTCTCCAAATAGAAAAAAATAAATAACTTGTAAAACAGAACTGTTCATTACTTAACCCTTTACCAATCAACGTGCTTATAGTCCATTAGAAAATTAAATTGAAACTAGTTGTGACACACAGAGTCTTGTGACTAGTCGCACATTATATCATACACAGTGTTGGGCTCGTTCTCCAGGAGTAGAAATTCTCCTTGCTGCTTACTTGACCAAGTTACTTTTTATGCAAAGAGAAACAATAAACTATTAGTCAAACAAATGTCTTCTTTAGAAATCATTTTAATTATACCCCTATTACCAATGGTAATGGGGGCTATATAGGAGTCACTTTTTCGGTCTGTCCCGAAAGCTTGTCTGGGCCAAAACTAAGTTGTTCATTGTGCGATTGAAAAATCAATCGGCACAATTGTTCACCATCATTGGGCGGAGCGTCATGCGAAAGAATACTGTCGATATCTCAAAGGTCAAGGTCACACTGAGTTTAAAGGTAAAAAATGGCCATAACTGAGCTTGTCAGAGCCATAACTTTGTCATTTATTGTAAGATTTTAAAATCATTTGGCAGATTTGTTCAGCATCATTGGACGGTGTGTCGCCGAAAAAATAACATCCATCTCCAAGGTCAAACTGAGTTCAAAGGTAAAAAATGGCCAAACATGAGCTTGTCCAGGCAATAACCATGTCGTTCATTGTGAGATTTTAATATCATTTGGCACATTTGTTCAACACAGGGTTGGCATATTGACCGGTCAATTGAGTATTGACCGGGCCGGCGGTCAATACCCGGTAAAAACCGGTCATTACTGGTCAATTGAAAATTGTAGTATGTAAACATCACAAAGTAGCTATTTTATATTAAATCAATAATTATTCTGTAATTCATAAACTTTGAGTCATTTATTGTAAAAAAATCTTTAAAGTTGTATAAAATTAAATCTTTATTATTTATGGAAATGGCCTCAAATATATAAGGACTCTGGCAATATTTTTATCTCGGTGTATCACATCTGTTACTAAAGTATTATTACTATTGTAGTTACCATAGTATTTCACTTGTCTATTGATATATCTATTTGATAAGCAGATGGACAAACAGAACTCGTGTGTTTTCTAGGGTCATAAATCTGGCCCCTAAGCCTTAATTGGTAATAAAATCCATGCAGTTTTATGTCTCTGATATTGACAATGAAGCAAATCTGCCCTTAGGCTATTTCAGATCACTCGCACAAAAGATTACTTGCTATTTATTTAATAGTAACTTCTAAGTTGTCTCCTTTCTGTATTATGAGCGTTTTTTTTTCCTTTCATATTAAAAGTTCAATTGGTATTCAAATGATCAAAGTTCTTGATTTTGACAACAAAAATGTTTTCAAATTGTGGGTCTACTCTAGACTCTTCAATTATTGTTTTTTTTTATTAATTATTTCTTATTATGTTTTTTATTTTTATATCAATGGAAAATATAAGAATTTTTCACTATTTTGTTTAAAAATTATTTAAAGAAATCTAGGCAAGATAACATGATAAGTAAGGGTCGTGTCAAAAAGGTGCCATTTAAGGCCCTATTATCAGTTTTGGCTGCCCCATCCTGTATAGGTGTTACTGAGAAGACTGTGGGGACAGTGGTGCATGAGGAACAACTCGCACACAGTAATTGACAGGTTCTTGTTGAATCAAGCACAGAATTATCTGAGCATTCATAATTCATTAGAATTGAAAAAAAGTTCAATCGACCAGAAAAATCCAATCGACCAACTTGGACTAATTTGCAAAATGTCGAGAGATTGGCCTACAAATTGCATGAACAGGTATAAAATAGTGGGTATTAATAGCTTAAGACATTATTGGCAACATGTCTGTTTAATTTATATTATCAACATAGTTTAATAAGGCATGGATAATTAATTAAAATTGGGGGTAAAGTTCAATCGACCAGTAATGACCACTTCAGGAGTATTGTCCGGGGCGGTTTTAACCGGTAAAAAACGCTGGTTAAAACCGGGGGGCGGTCGATTAGTGCCAACCCTGGTTCACCATCATTGGACAGTGTGTGGCGCGAAAGAATTAGGTCGATATCTCCAAGGTCAACGTGACACTTTGAGCTCAAAGGTAAAAAATGGCCATAAATGAGTAAATTTCTGGGCCATAACTGTCATTCATTGTGAGATTTTTGAAATCATTTGGCACATTTGTTCACCATCATTGGATGGTGTGTCACGCGAAAGAATTACGTTGATATCTACAAGGTCAAGGTCACACTTTGAGTTAAAAAAAGGCCATAAATGTGCTTTTCCGGGCCATATCTATGTTGTTCATTGTGAGATTTTAAAATAATTAGTTCACCATCATTGGACAATATGTTGCACGAAAGAATTATGTCGATATCTACAAGGTCACACTTTGAGTTCAAAGGTCAAAAATGGCCATTAATGATAATGGCGTAATTCTTTAAAATCGCCATAATAAGCTCTTGTTTTGTGAAGAAAGCATGCAAAATAGTCTGTCAATGCGGCATGTGGGGGTATACGTCACGTCTGACACAGCTCTAGTTCTTTATATTTGGGTCTGAAGTTAACAGACTGGTACTCTGCAGGCCTTTAAAGTTTTGAGCAATGGGACCCAAGGCACCATAGTTCTAGAAAACCTTTAACACATTATCTGCAATGTATTCACCCTACAGAAAAAATATAGCAACCTGAACAACACATCTGCCTCAACCTAATTGTCAATTACTCTGAAAATCTCTGGTTAATAATTGTTATATAAGCTATATAAATAAATATTGTACTCTACAAAGTTGAATATAAATATCGTTGTCAATTTCTCTGAAAATCTGTATGGCTTATAACAGTTATATAAGCTATATCAGTAAATATCGTATTCAACAACTGACAACTTATGGGCTAGATAGGACGAAAACCAGCCTAAACCAAGGTGTTCTCTGTTGCCAGATAAGTTTGTGTTTTTAAAAACATGAGATCCCTGTGAGAACTGTTTTGCAGTCAACCCTCAATGAAATAATTGATGTAGCTATTAGAATTTTTTTTCATTATCAACCCTTGATAAAAACGCTGTTGGATCTATTAGAAGTATTGTTTCACAATCATCCCTCAATAAAAGCACTGAGGCATCTACTAGTATTTTAATTATTGTTTCAAATCAACTCATGCAAGCACTTATGCATCGTTAAGAAGTATTGTTCTGCAATCAACCCTCAGTGAAAGCATGGATGCATCTATTAAAACTGTTGTTTCAAAATCCTCAATAGAAGCACTACTGCATCTATAAGAACCATTGTTTCGCAATCAACCCTCGGTGAAACCATGGATGCATCTATTACAACTATTGTTTCACAATCCTCAATAGAAGCACTACTGCATCTATAAGAATTATTTTTTCGCAATCAACCCTCGGTGAAACCATGGATGCATCATTCTGTTGAAACTCTTGTTTTGCAATCCTATGTTATATTCTCATTGTCAGATTTTATCAGCTGGCAATAATTTTTCAGCCAGCAATCGACTGAAATGCCATCCTGCATTGGTTTGTTAAATAAGTTCAAGTAAAAAATCTAGTATGATGGACCACATTCAACAATTCAAGGTACACTGTGTGTATAAGAGGTGATTGAAATTATCAAGTGGACAATTTTTAAGCTGATAAAACGACTACATGTAATGAGTGTTTCATAATTTGTATGTCAATAAGGATAAAACAACACAACTGTTTTAACCCAACTTATTTATTTATTAGTTTGCCAGTTGTAAACATATCTCAGTTTAATAAGGAATATGTATAATGATGAAATAAATATATGTTACATCACCCCTAGCTAATTCTACATTATTAAATTAATTGAAAAGTACAAAGAGGCTAATGGCAAGCATAACATTTAATCTTTTGCCTGCCCTAAAAAAGTCAATTTGTTCTGTTAAGTAAATAAGCAGGAAAACAACATCAGAATAAATATTGCATAAGCAAAATTAAACTTCTTGTGACAAAATATTGTATTCATTTTGAGCAATCAAAAATTTGCAAAAGCAAACAAGTGGTTGGATATATCGAAACAAGGGACAAAATTGTCACAAAACCAGGTTTTCATTGTGAAAAGAAAATCTGATAAAGGGAGAAAACTCAAACTGAACTTTTGAAATGAACAAACAAAATAAACCCCCTTTGTAAGTTTGTTTTAAAAAAAAATCTATTTTTAGTCGTGGCGACCTTGACATTGGAGATATTGACGTGATTCTTTCGTGCAACACACCGTCCCATGATGGTGAACAAATGTGCCAAATGATTTTAAAATCTCACAATGAATGACATAGTTAGGGCCAGGACAAGCTCATTTATGGCCATTTTGAACTCAAAGTGTGACCTTGACCTTGGAGATATCGACGTAATTATTTCGCGCGACACACCGTCCAATGATGGTGAACAAATGTGCCAAATGATTTTAAAATCTGACAATGAACGACATAGTTATGGCCCGGACAAGCTTGTTCCGCCCGCCCGCCAGCCAGCCCGCCAGCCCGCCCACATTCGCCAATCTAATAACCAGTTTTTTCCTTCTGAAAACCTGGTTAAAAATTATGTTAACTTCCTTTAAGTTTAAGCGACCAAATATTAATACAAGAACAACACTTCACAATCATTTTGAACCCAAAACCCTTTCATAATAAAGAAGTTAACAGTGCATCTTCAACCAACCGCATTATCCAAATATGTAGTTAATTTCCTAATTAATGATATATAATAAAAAAATTATGTTGATAGATTTGAAATGCATCTAAACAGCATTTTAGTTTCTTTCAACACACAAATGTTAATTTTTAAAATGGCATTAGTCCGCCAAATAATTTAGTATGAAACTGTCATATCTGGTAAACATGTCTGTATCGGATGCATAGGTCAAACATCAAAATATTTTGTAAAGGGTAAATGTCTACTCATCATATTTCAATCACACACAAAACAGAATTGAACACACATTTTGGGCTGAGATTTCACAATTTGAGATTTCATAGTGTGAGAATTTGGTATGTGAGATTTTACAATGTGAGAATTAATTTCTTATGATTAACTGTTACTATGATGAAAACAAATTAAAGAAATACTTCCATAGGTTACTAACACTTAAGTGACAATTGACCTGATATCATGTTAGACAACTGGAAACAAGTGTGCCGCAAAGAAGAATCATGGTTTCGACACTGAAATAAAACACCTTTGTACATTGTATTACATAGGGATGTATGGATATACTGGGCAAATCACATCAGGCTAACAAGTGCTGCAACTATTAGAGCTTGTTCCTGAGAAAACTGGGACTAAAGCATGTGCATTAAGAATTGTCCCAAATTTAGCCTGCAGTGCCAACAGGCTAGCTAATCAGGGGCAACACTCAACTTGTATGGATTCTTTCATTTAAATAAATTCTCTTCTTAACCCTTTCAGTGCGGGAACCGAATTTTGAAGGCCTTTGCAAACAGTTTGGATCCAGATGAGACGCCACAGAACGTGGCGTCTCATCAGGATCCAAACTGTTTGCTATTCTGATAATATTCTTTGAAAAAAATCGAAGAAAATGCTAATTTTAGAAATTCAGCAGACAACATTTTAGCAGATGACAAATTTCCCAGCATGCAAAGGGTTAACAAAAATCCAGTCTAGGATGATACTTTAAGCACATGCATTAAGCCCAGTGTTCTCTACAGACTGGCTCACAGACTGGCTCATTTAAATGTATGTTCAACACCATCTTCTTTTGTAATGTTTCCAAAATTTTGGACACAAGATCATGAGTTTTTTTTTTGGAATTCTTGAATGTTCTGTATAACACATTATTATTGGAATTCTTGAACGTTCTGTATAACAAATTTGAATTTTATAAATCAATTATTTTTTTGTACAGATTTATAAGCAGATCTACATTTGCATTTAAAGGGGCCTTTTCACGATTGGGTAAATTGACAAAATTGAAAAAAGTTTTTTTCAGATTCGCATATTTTCGTTTTAGTTATGATATTTGTGAGGAAACAGTAATACTGCACATTTACCATGCTCTAAAATAGCCATAATATGCATCTTTTGATGATTTAAAATCCAGAAAATTATAAAGCGTTGCAACGCGAAACGAATTAATAATTTGGAGAGTTCTGTTGTTGTCGTTATATTTTGTGAAACTACGAGGATTGCTTATATAAAGTATAACATACATATGTCATTGTATCCGAAAGGATGGCCGAGTGGTCTAAGTAGTAGACTTTTTACTCCAGGACACCAATGGTCAGTGGTTCGAGCCCTGCTGAGGGTTACCTTTTTTTCTTTTCTTTTTTAATTTTATTTTTGATATTTTACTGGAGCTTTTAAGATCCAATGTTTACATTTATAAAAATAAAGCATTTAATGACAAACTTCAAAACATGCCAAAATCTGTGAAAAGGTCCCTTTAAGAATAATAAGAAATAATTTGTATTTATATTATTTATATTAATGTTATTTATGTGTATAGGTTGAAAAGCGAATCAAAATGAATCATTTAACAATCTATGTGATGTCAGTCTGTCTTTAAAGTGAACATTGTATATCACACTTAATTAAACATTCGCACTACTGTTTATTGCAACGCTATAAATGTCAACGCTTTGTAAACTCAAACTGCAACGATTTTGATATATAAAAATGAAATACAAGCAATTTATTTTAGAAGGCTACAACTAAAAATGTCTATCTACTTTAGACATACAGCATAAATTAATATACAACATGATATTTGTTAAATAACATAAACTCATTATATATTCACCACCATACAAATTTTCCCCCAGACACAAATTACCGGTTTGTAATTCAATATACTTAACTCATAAATGTTTACACAACAAAAACAAAAACGTAAAATCTCCTAACAAACAAGGTTTATAAAATCTCTATTAAAAGTGTGAATAATCTAACCCTGTTAAAAGACTGTTAACTGGCAACATCAGAAGAAAATGTAGAAATAATGGATTTTTTTCGTCATTTGTAAAAGAAAAAATGCACTGAAACAAAACGGTCAAATTTGACCTCAAACCTGAATGGAAATATCCTGATTTAAAACAAAAAAAAATTGAACAACTCTTGGAAAAAGAATATGGAGTAAATGTAGAAAAGTGTCTACTTGATACAATAATTAACTATAAATTTGCATTTGGTTTGTATTATAAAGCAGTTTTGAGCAACATGTGATTGTACAACATATATTTTAATATGAAAGATGACCATATGCGTCTTCTAAAATTGAAAATTATAAATAACCATTCATGATAGAAAAAACAAATCACATAATTGCAACTTAAAGGCTAATGATTCAACATATAATTATGCTCATAAATACATAATTATATATGATGATATACACTCCTATTGTCTTTGATCAATACATGCTTAGCAACCAGTGCTAAGGTAACAAGGCAAGCATTGATGATAGGCAAAACATGGTCCCAGGTGATGTCACCATGACAACTAATTGGCGTGCACTTTCAGCAGGGCTCTTGGCTGGTCAACCTGCAAACAAAAATCATTATTATTGTATGCTTATTAAGAACTATATGTACACAAAAGTTGCTATAACCTTGTTGTGAAAAGAGATTGCTTCTTAAGGAGACCAGTTGTGCATGGAATTAACCCTTTGCATGCTGGGTAATTTGTCTTCTGCTAAAATGTCGTCTGCTGAATTTCTAAAATTAGCATTTTCTTCGATTTTTTTCAAAGAATACTATCCGAATAGCAAACAGTTTGGATCCTGATGAGACGCCACGTTCTGTGGCGTCTCATCTGGATCCAAACTGTTTGCAAAGGCCTTTAAAATTCGGTTCCCGCACTGAAAGGGTTAAACAAAAATATGTCATGAGCATGACCTGTCTTTACATGAATTATTTTATAATATTACGTGTTCTACAATACAGATTCATTATGTTCACAAAACTATTTAGAGCAGAGTAAGCTTTTGTAAACGAAATGCTGGAAGACACCTGTACAGCCATCAACTATTGCATGTGACAGAGAATTATTTTGGCTGTTGAGCATGTGCAGCTTACACCATTGATTTGACAAGATTTCTGCGGTCTGAGACATATGCCCCCCCCCCCCCAAACAGGGCCTTGAACTAGTGACCCTAATTTCAATAGGGGTCATCTACTGTCCAAGGCCAATGCCCATGTGAAGTATCAAACCAATTGGTCAATTCATTGATGAGTTATTGATCTGAAACAATTTTCACACTTATTGTGACCTTTGACCTAGGGACCCCAATTTCGATAGGGGTTATCTACTGTCCAAGGCCAATGAACATTAGAAGTATCAAGCAAATCAGTGAATTAGTTGACGAGTTATTGATCGGAAACAATTTTACACTTAGTGTGTAACTGTGACTTTGACCTTTGACCTAGTGACCCCAATTTCAATAGGGGTAATCTACTGTCCAAGGCAAATGCAAATATGAAGTATCAAGCCAATCGGTCAATTCCTTGATGAGTTATTGATCGGAAACGATTTTCACACTAAGTGTGATAGTGACCTTAACCTTTGACCTAGTGACCCCAATTTCAATACTGTTCAAGGCCAATGCACATGTGAAGTATCAAGTCAATCGGTCAATTTGTTGACGAGATATTGATTGGAAACGATTTTCTCACTAAGTGTGATAGTGACCTTTGACCTAGTGACCCCAATATCAATAGACGTTACCTACTGTCCATGGCCAATGTGAAGTATCAAGCCAATTAATATTGATTGACGAGTTATTGATCGGAAATGATTTTCACACTTAGTGTGATAGTGACCTTGACCTAGTGACCCCAATATCAATAGGGGTCATCTACTGTCCAAGGCCAATGCACATGTGAAGTATCAAGCCAATCGGTCAATTCGTTGACGAGTTATTGATCAAAAACGAACTGGTCTACCGACAAACATCCAGCAAAACAATACACCCCATAGAAATTAAAGCAACATAGCAAAGAAACTACAGCAAAATCCTTCTTAACTTAAACAAGTGGGCCAAAGGCCCTTAAGGGTTCACCTTAGACCAAAGTAACTTAGGTAAATAATGACATTGCATGAAACTCACTGCATTACATACAGAGTAATGAAATAACAACAGAAACACATACAGAATATTGGAATGGGATGAAAAAGTTTCTGATGATAAACCCTACATTTATAGAATAACGAGTAAGCATGCAATGCAAACCAAGCTTTTGTTTAATGTTGCTCTTCCCATCAATATTTCACACATATGTAAAATAAAAAATAATATTTCATAAAATATGGTAAAAGTGCCTTTTGTGCAATAAGGGAAGAGTTGTTTTTTTATAACTAAGGTATGCATGTTTTTTTTGTATTAATAAGCTAGCAATGATTTGTGCATAAAAACGTTAACATTTTATTTTTTAATAAATAAAGGTGCTTTTTATATATAAGGCAAACATATTTTGTATAACTAAGGTAAAGATTTAATCTTCACTTAGCATGCCTTGTTTTTGTGTTGCTTTTTCAAATCACAGTTAGTAAAGTGCTTATTTCATGTTTAGCTTTTAATGAAAAGCAATTGCTAGATTATGGTAAGTTAATTTCAAACAAGGGCTGTTTGTAAAACTTGCATGCCCCCCATATGGGCTGTCCGTTGTACTGGCAGCCATTGTGTGAATACGACTTTTGTCACTGTGACCTTGACCTTTGACCTAGTGACCTGAAAATCAATAAGGGTCATCTACAAGTCACGATCAATGTACCTATGAAGTGTCATGATCCTAGGCAAAAGCGTTCTTGAGTTATCATCCAAAAAGCATTTTACTATTTCGGGTCACCGTGACCTTGACCTTTGACCTTGTGACCTCAAAATCAATATGGTCATCTGCGAGTCTTGATCAATCTACCTATGAAGTTTCATGATCCTAGGCATATGCGTTCTTGAATTATCATCCGAAAATCATTTTACTATTTCGGGTACCATGACCTTGACCTTTGACCTAGTGACCTCAAAATCAATAGGAGTCATCTGCGAGTCATGATCAATCTACCCATGAAGTTTCATGATCCTAGGCGTATGCGTTCTTGAGTTATCATCCGGAAACCATTTTACTATTTCGGGTCACCGTGACCTTGACCTTTGACCTAGTGACCTCAAAATCAATAGAGGTCATCTGCGAGTCATGATCAATCTACCCATGAAGTTTCATGATCCTAGGCGTATGCGTTCTTGAGTTATCATCCGGAAACCATTTTACTATTTCGGGTCACCGTGACCTTGACCTTTGACCTAGTGACCTCAAAATCAATAGGGGTCATCTGCAAGTCATGATCAATGTACCTATGAAGTTTCATGATCCTAGGCCCAAGCGTTCTTGAGTTATCGTCTGACAACCACCTGGTGGACGGACGGACTTACCGACTGACCGACCGACATGAGCAAAGCAATATACCCCCTCTTCTTCGAAGGGGGGCATAATAACAGTGAAATAAATTGTGTTCCGTCAGTAACAAAATTATTATGTTATGAAGCAAAAACAATGTAAGACAAATGAGCCACACTGTGGGAAAATGAGGCTTAATGCATGTGCATAAAGTATCCTCCCATATTAGCCTGTGCAGTCCACAGAGGATAATCAGGGACATTCTGCTTAAATGATATTTTTCTTTTAAAGGAAGTCTCTTCTCAGCGAAAAATTTAGAAAGTTTAGAAAGAATATATCAACCCTGATTACCCTTTGTTGACTGCACAGGCTTATTTGAGACCACACTTTAGGCAGATGCATTTAGCCCCATTTTCCCAGAGCAACATAAAATAATGAAACCTAGCAAAGACTCGTGATCTGTCAAAGCAAGGCAAGCTAATATATTACAGATTCAGTTGGGCCCCACACTGCAAAACCTACTTCAAAGTAATTCCTTCAAATATAGGTTGAGTAAAAAAATTAATTTCTAATGAATTTAGCACAAGATAATCTAGTAAAAGAACAAACTGATAAATAAAATCCAATGGATGTAAAGAATTCAAAATATTTTCAACTTCTTTGAATTTATAAATCAGTTAGTGAAACAATGGAGGGGGAGGAGTAGTCACTCACACGGATTTATTCATCACCTTATACAGCAGTAGCCCCCAGATGTTTAAGCCACGGTGACACTCTTTGCTAGGTTTCTTGGACAATCCACCTACAATGTGACACCAATAGCGTGAGTATTATGAATTATTATGATTAAGAAATAGCAGCAATAACAATTTAAATAATCAAATGCATCCAAAGCTTTCTGTCGATATCTTTGCACAAATGAAAGGAATGTTTAAATTGCATAAAATACTTTAAATAATTAAAATCAAAAAGATAAGATAAATTGATTATAAATTAACTTTAACTAGATATGTGTCACAGACATTAATGTGAAGGCCATAAAATGTGTACAGTGTTAACACAATTTTACTATAGCCATATTAAGAAATCTACCCTGCGGGCTGGCAGCCCATGATTGTAAACAAACCGATACCGTTTTTGAATTCTGCAGAGATATGATTGGACTAAAAATGTGACATCTAGAGTGTTTACAAGGTTTTATTAAGGCCATATATGGAAAACTGCTCAATTACCCCTAATGAGAATTTTTTTAAACGAACTGGAACCATTTTCGTAGTCAGTAAACAAATAAATCTCAAACATTTGTTATGGCCAAGTTTAATGACAATCAGACTGAAAGTGTGAGTTCTATAGTATTAACTAGGTTTCACTTTAGCGATATAAGGAAAAATGTTCCTCCCCCTGATTGCAATGTTTTTCAACGCACTAGACCTTTTTTGAACTCAGCTAAGAAACCCCTTATTTTCGGACCAAGTTTCATGATCATTTGACTAAAATGTGACTTTTATAGTGTTGACAAACTTTTTCTTCAATTTTTTACATTTGACCTAGTGACCCAGTTCTGAACACAGCCATGATAGAAATGGGACAAATGTACTGACCAAGTTTCATTTAGATTGGGAAATAGTAGTTTCTTCACAAAAGTATTAACAAGGTTAACGTTAACAACAGACAACTGACCACCCACAAAAGGAGATAAAACAAGAGCTGTGTTTGTCAGAAACACAATGCCCCCTTCTGCGCGGCTTTGAAGCCATATATTTGAACTTGACCTTGAAGGATGACCTTGACCTTTCACCACTCAAAATGTACAGCTCCATGAGATATACATGCATGTCAAATATGAAGTTGCTATCTTCAATATTGCAAAAGTTATGACCAATGTTTAAGTTTTCGGACGGATGGACAGACTGACTGACTGACTGACTGACAGACGGACTGACTGACGGACGGACTGACTGACTGACTGACTGACTGACTGACTGACGGACGGACGAACGGACAGACAGACAGACGGATGGACTGACAGAAAGTTCAAAATGTACATGCCACCCTGCCGGAAGCATAAAAAGCTTGCAATGAGCATTTTGTGCTAAGGTGAGCTCATTAACATGGAAACAAGAAAATGTGTTTGAAAAACACAGACGTCGTTGGGTGGTAGCCCATTTCTAAGACACGTTCAAAGTAAAAGTTTGGTGATGTGCGGTAGGAAAGAGTCATAAGCATCGACTGTTTACAGTATCAAAGAGTTGTAGCAGGCAGAACAATCAATATAAGCCTTCTTCATAAAGATGCGGGGGGGGGGGGATGAAAAATAAGTAAAATATAAAGGACAAGACACAGCAGTTTCGCATGTGTCATTATTTAGTAAACATTTAAAGAAAAACAGCAAGAAGAATTTAAATGCATGTCAGTTCATGACTTGTATAAAGTACTAGTTATAATTACTTATACTTAATTCTAAAAAAACAACTATGCAATATAGGGATTCAAGCTTTTTATTTACAACCCTCCAACCAACTCAGATAAACAAAATAAATAACTTGTTGTTGTGTGTATTGCTTATTTATCCCACAACCAATTCCATCACCTCTATTGGAAGGCATGAACAGGAAAGAGACAGGTATATACCAGGAACATGTGTATATAGAATATGTTATTAGTAAATCCAAAGCCAAAACATAACCAGAACTGTATAAATACTAATACATCATACAAATTGATTCATCATGAAATATAGAAATATGCATTTGAGTGGCATTCTGAGAAAACTGGGCTTAATGTATGTGCATAAAGTGTCTCCCAGAGTAGCCTGTGCAGTCCGCACAGGCTAATCAGGGACCACACTTTCCGCTTTTATGGTATTTTTGGTTTCAAGGAAGTCCCTCCGTACCGAAAATCAAGTTTAGGCGGAAAGTGTCGTCCCTGATTATCCTGTGCAGACTGCACAGACTAATCTGGGCTGACACTATACGCACATGCATTAAGCCCAGTTTTCTCAGAACGCGACTCATTTGTTAACAATGTCAGGTAAAAGTTGTAGAAATTATAATTGCTTGAAATGATATGCAGTCTACTGATTAAGAATCTTAAATGTTGTATCTTTTAATGTTTAAGTAATAATGTACTCAATTTACTCTTAATAATAAAGAGGACACAAATGTTACAATGATGAACATTGGTAATCACTTGAAGAATGGTGTTCTCTTTAACAAATCTGCACAAGTTTCAGTGTTAAATAAATCAGAAAAAAACAGAGGTAGAAAAAAAAGCATTCTTCAGTTATAGTAAATCTGGTGCAAAACAAACTGGTTACACAAAGTGAAATTAAGGAAAAAACAAATTATAATTAAGGACAACATTTACATGTGACCTGCTACAATGACTTTCTAATCATTTCACATAAAATATCTGCATAATTAATAAAAAGATATATTAAAGTATTTAATTATAACCAGTATATGATACACACTTCAAAAAATGTATCTATCATTGTATATACCAAGACCGTAGGTAAAAATTGTTTTGTAGATATTGTGCCAAAACTAATAACCTTTCACAAACCACCATTAACTTGACCTTGGCCTATTGACCTCAACATTAATAGGCATCTTTCCCCCTACCCTAAACTGTCAATGACTAGTGGTCAAATGAATATCTAGGTGTTATGCAAAAGCTTATTGAATATCTTTAGTCCTGGGATTTGACCTTTGTAATGGTGACCTTAAAATTGATAGGCATCTACTTTTCATCAAAACTTTAAAACAATTAAATCAATTTGGCATCATTTGAAGTCAAAGTGTTGTTTAGATATCATGCAAAAAAGGGGTCTTCATTTAATGTTAAAAGAGCGTGTGACCTCAATTATATCTGGGCAATATACACAAAAAACAATGCTATCTGTAATAATTATATAGCACAAAATAGTCCATGCATTGTGACAGGTCACATGACTGAACAACTGGGGCCTTACGTCGTATCCCTTGCGCACGGCAATATGGAAGGACAAGAGTTGCATAGGGATCACTGTGAGGACCCCTTGCAGGCAGTCCACCGTGCTAGGGACCTCGACAGTCTTACACGCGTACTTCCTTGTTTCCTCATCTCCCTTGTTACATATAATATAGGGGTCGCCCTAGAAACAAGATCAGTGACACGGTCTAGAAAACCAGCTAGATGTACCTGACACAGTCTAGAAAACCAGCCAGATTGACCAGAAATCAAGCCTGATTTACCGGAACCCCAGACAGATTTACTTCAAAACCTGCAAGATTTACTAGATACCAGCCAGATTTACCTGCTTGACCTGCATTCACATTACTGCTACCTGTATGTGACCAGTCCATGCTTTTCTTTATCCAGATGCATAAAAATGTGTTAGTGCAAAGAATATTTGTTCCGAATAAAGGCAACTCTGCTTTATTACAATTATCATGTGAAACTCAACGTAAGCCCACATAACAATTTGGGAAATGAAGTTTGAGTAGGAATATAATTAGATTTTATCAAATTCATATTTTTTTTAAATACAAGGGTATAGGAGATATGGAGCGAAGACAAGTGGTAATTGACAGACTGACAGGTGGATTGACAAAGATCATTCCCAAAATCATCCCAACCACTTTGGAGCCGGGCATCAAAAATTTTAATATTGTTACATAAACTTTTGTTTAGGAAACATATATATAATAAAACAAGAGTGCCTGTATTCGTAACAAAGCAAGGATTGCTAGATTGTCAATGCTGCAACCAACATTAATGAAGGAGGATCTGACAAGACAGACACGTATGGAAGAATGACAGGTGATGGGTAACACTGGATGCACTTTTCATCAAGAACAGGAAGTAATATGATAGGCTACTTACAAACATGAATTAAGCCCGACATTCACAGAGCGTGGCTTATTTATAAAAATAAGTGTTTGCTGGTACATTTGGTATAGTTTGTGTATTCTATAATTGCTTAAGCATACTTTGCAAGTTTAAGCATATGTTGCTAGACGATAATACACAAGCAGATGTTGCTAATAATAATGATTGTATTCGAGTTACAATAAAATTGTCTCAAGTTAAGAGACTCAAAAAGATTTAATTGTACGAAATTAACAATTTGTTTGGTTTCTCTTGTTGTTGTTGTTATAAAATTTGTCACTACATAAACTCAGTAAATTTAAAGAGTTCTGTTCAATAAGATGTGTCCTATATCAGAACTGAGATTTGGAATATAAAACCTTTAAATTAAATAAATTACAGTAATTAATGTTTATAAAAAACAAAATTCTGTTCTAGTAACACTAGCTGTAGACTCAATCTAAAACTTGGGTCCATAGAGCTAATACCAGGTGCTACAGAAAACTGTAAGCCAACACCGCATGTCTAGGTTATTAATTAGCACTACAAACTACATATTATCCTCATTCTGGGAAAACTGGTCTTAACGCACATGCAAAGTGTCTTCATAGATTAGCCTGTGCAGTCTGTACAGGCTAATTCAGGACAATACTTTACACTTAAATAGTGTTTTAATTTTAAGAGTGTCTCTTGTTAGCAAAAATCCAGATTCGGCGTAAACTGTCAACCCAGATTAGCCTGCCTGGACTTCAAAGGCTAACCTGGTACGACACTTAACCCTTTGCATGCTGGGAAATTTGTCGTCTGCTATAAGTTGTCAGCTGAATTTCTAAAATTAGCATTTTCTTAAAAAAATTTCAAAGAATACTATCAGAATAGCAAACAGTTTGGATCCTGATGAGACGCCACGTTTTGTGGCGTCTCATCTGGATCCAAACTGTTTGCAAAGTCCTTCAAAATTTGGTTCCAGCACTGAAAGGGTTAACAAAGGCGGTTTTTCCCAGAGTGAGGCTCTATGAATGCCTCTCAAATACTGGCCGACTAGCAGATACTACTGCCTCTTACATCACACTTTTTCAATGTCGCGATGTGCAACGATAGCAGTTGCATGGGTATCACAGTAAGAATGCCTTGTAGGCAATCGATTGTATGCGGCACAGTGACATGTCTGTTTGCATGAGCAATCGTGTCTGTGTCGTCGACATTACAGATTATCACAGGTTCACCCTAGAACAAAGCAAACAACCATGCATGTACACAGGGCGCACAACATATACTAAACTACCAATATTATTGTATACGGATGCTTATTGTGTTAGTGACACATCTATATAAGCCACTGGCAGGATTGATCCTCACTGTGGGCGCATTCTTCAGATCTTTCCCCATAGACACCAAGTACTGGTAATACCCAGGAAACAGACTCAAAAGCATTTCAATTAGCATTAGATTTCAATCTATTGAAGAGCTACAATAAATAGGCTTAAACTATATAAGCATTTAATGAGAGGTCAAATCAAACGACAAATTTTAAAGATTTGGAGTTCTGTAAACCAACTATGAGCTCAAACTAAATGCTATAACAAAAGAATTTTAAGTATTTATGACCAATGAACTTCATTAAGTCACAGTCTGAAAACTGGTTGTTATGCATGTGAATACAGTGTTGTCCGAGACAATTTGGGACAACACTTTCCACCTACACTGCATTTCTGCTTCTCTCTTAAACATTTAGTCCATAAAAGCTTTAAGTGTTCTCCCAGATTAACCTTTTGAAAAACAGGCTAATCTGGGAGGACATTTTACGTACATGCATTACGCCCAGTTTGTCCAGAATGCAGCTCCTTAACCCTTTGCATGCTGGGAAATTTGTCGTCTGCTAAAATGTTGTCTGCTAAATTTCTAAAATTAGCATTTTCTTCGATTTTTTTTCAAAGAATACTATCAGAATAGCAAACAGTTTGGATCCTGATGAGACGCCACGTTTTGTGGCGTCTCATCTGGATCCAAACTGTACGCAAAGGCCTTCAAATTCCGGTTCCAGCGCTCAAAGGGTTAAATGGGCCATGCATTGAATGGCAAAGTTGCATCATCTAAAGGCACTAAATAGGCCATAAGATTAAGTCAATTGCATCATGCTGTGGCACTGTTATTCACAATAACTATCATAAAATCGCACAATAGTACAAATCAATGCCATGCAGTGACAAATAATAAGAGCGAGACATGAAATCAACTGTTCCAATACCTATAGATGCTTATTGTATGTTTTGTCCCATGTTGAATATCACATTGGAATCATAATATTATTTTTGGAAAAATGCTTTTACAATTAAGCTTCTTGTTAAGTTCTTCATTTTAAAAGATTAAGTTGAACATTAAATGCAGAGCTCCAGATAAGGGTCGTATTTTCGTAATTACGAATTATTTTCAAGTCCGTTACGTATTTATTTTAAATCTTGTCGTACCATTAAGAATTACAAAATCAAGTTACGAATATTATTTTTACATCGGTTCGTATCGATTTTTATTGAGTTCTTTTCGCGTATTAAAGATCTTTGCAGTGCTTATATAGAATGGTTATCGGGTTTGTTTAACAAAGCGCATTTTTTCCAATAAAAGCGGCGTATACAGTCTATCTGTCAAAAAACAATGGCGGCGCCCAGAGAGCGTCCTAAAAAACTGCAAAGCGTCCAAAAACACGCTTTTAACATGTTGTACGCAAAGTGAGCCGAAGTTAAATGTTTAGAAAGACATTATAGAAAAGATCTTATACAATGTTGTATGTTCAGTTGCCGACACAGTCAAAAAAGCTAAACAAAAAGGTGACACGACGGGTCCAAACTTAAACACAAAAAAAACATTGAACGAGTGGAAGGGACAAGTCCCGTGGCTAATCATTGAAAAGATTGAAGGGGAGACCCGTTTTAATTGTGAAATATGTAAAAAAAATCATACAAGGCATGCAATCTAAGCACAGTTTCGGCATATGAAGGTATTTGAAAAATAAAATTGTATAATACTGAAACGACACTGTTGAACTCGTATAAATAAATTTGCAAGTATGTTTATCTTGATTTTTTTTGCATGAAAATAACCATTATTATTTATTTTTAGGTCATTTAGAAAAAATAAGAATTATTTTCCAAAACTTAGTAGTAACGTTAAGAATAAAATTTCAGAGTTAAGAATTCTTTTTGAAAATCTGGTAGTAATTTAAGAATTTCACAAAACCTTATCTGGAGCTCTGTAAATGGCAAAGAAATCAGATCCAATTAACAAAGGATCTATAGGTAATATTTTAGAAAAAAAATGCTGATTAACAGGTAGGATAGAGGAGAAAAATAGATTTTTTTTTTTTTTTTTTTTTAATGCAATAAAAAAGAATTCCAAGATGGCCGGAATGCCCACACCTTGGTTTAACCCTTTACCCCTTATAAATGCATTTTGACGCGTTGAAGTCATTTAGAAAATCAAATTTAATTTAAGCCCTTTCTTAATATATTAAAGTTTCAAGGGCTTCATTTCCAATCCTTAGATACTGATGAGCAGCAAACAGCATAAAACCTGAACAGACTGCAAGTTACTCGCAGGCTGTTCTGGTTTTATGCTGTTTGCACATAGCTATTTTCACTTTGTTTCTGAGTGGGAAAGGGTTAAATTAAGGTAGATGAATTGTCAAGGAAAGACTTGACCATATTATCTAGACTTTCACAAAGTTGACCCACATCCAAAGAACATATTGATATTGTAAAGACAAACATTTGGACCATGTTTATCAAGATTGAGTCATATGTGATATAGTTTTTATGGATCTGATCTAGTGACTTAGTATCTTGATGAACATGACCAACAGTTGAACTAGGCCTTAATTTAACTTTCTAAGGGACAACAAATGCGTAAATCTATCTAAGTGGTAAAGGGTTAATTCATAAGAAGCACTTCATGCTCAAGTGAGCTAAAAATAAGAATAACATTTTTTTCAGTGTTTTTACTCTATATTAAGTTGGAACTGGTAAACAGTACCATTCCAAATACGATTTTTGACCATTGTCCCAATGTGTGATTAAAATCGATTAAATATTCAAAATAACGCAATAAACAGTGACATTTTTTTTTTTCGGTATTAGTGCTATTCCGAAAGGTTTGAGGAAAAACACTGAATTAATATTAATATTTAAGTATCATAAAATAATTTTATTAATTTCATTCATGCAAATAGACTCAATGAGTAAAGTGTAAAATGTGCAACATTCAGAAAATTGTTAATTCTTCATTAATACTACACTTCAACACCGTTATTTCGAACACCGATAATCCGAAGTCACCGTTATTACGAAGTATTATTCGGGTCCCGATTTTGGTTCTTCTTTGTTTTATGTAAAATTTCATTGTTAATCCGAACTTCGTTAAACCGAAGAAATCGTTATTTCGAAGTGATTCAGTCGGTCCCAACACTATAATTCGCACCTTCTTATCAATCTTTAATCCGAAGTCAAAACTGCAAAATACTGAGCGTATTTTCACACCTTGTCGTGGCGCGTCAAAAGCCGATAATTACACCTTTGTCGTCTGTGCGAAAGCTGGTGTTCAGAGAGACATTGCGTATTAGTTAAAAAAAGTTAATTCATTTCCGAAAATGTATTCATGCGTTTGTATGTCTGATAATTTATGCTATTCGTTATATTTTATATGTTCTGTAATTATACAAAAATAAAAACAAGTAAAAGAATATTTTTATTCCTCCGTTTGTTACAAGTGAAAATCTATTGCTATATGACTAGTTTACGCTTTTAAGTAAGCGTGCAACCGAACCATGCGACTTCCACTTTTACAAAATCAAAGAAGTCTTCTGTCAAATGTTTATTTCGAATTATCGTTAATCCGAAGTTTTTTAACGGTCCCGACGACTTCGAAATAACGGTGTTGAAGTGTATATTCAGGACAGACACTTTAACCCGACACTGACCTTTTTGCTTCTAAAAATTACAAATCCTTTCAATAAATGTAACAGTTTCCATACTGGAATTTAGTGCAGGTGTTTAACGAAATGCACACTGAATAAAGGCCATATCATAAGGTTGTGAAGCACAACTGAATATCAGTTTTAACAATGCGAGTATATAATTTTACAACTATCAGGTTAACGTATCTATACTATATTACAATATGAATCAACATATTACAATATGAATAACCAATTAACTATTCCTATGCAATCAAACATAAACATATTCTTATTTGCAAAATCACATGACAATATGGCAATATAAACATATATCACAGGAACTGTATATAAAAGTATGTATATGAAGTTTATCATATTCAAAATTGTTGAATGATTTTGTATAATTGACATACAGATATGATGAAAATGATTTTAATAATGCATTCTAAATGTCTTAATATTACATATCATAATATTTATTAAGTCTAAACACTTATACATTACAAATAAAATAATAACACTGTATTATGTGAATTGGGAATAAGACATCAATTTGGGAATAAAATGTGTTTTATCAAAAGTGCATAATATGCAGTTTTATATGTTGCATTTTTCTAGTTTTACAAATTATAATTAAAACATATACTTGCATATATATGAGCATCATTTAAATTGATTTTACTACAAAAATGTTTTTTTTTAATAATACAAAAAAAATCATCATGAAATGAAACTGTGTCCATGCGGCGCATGGACACGGTTTAAAAAATACACTTTAAATGATACAAATTCAATCACTTTTAATAAAAAAGTCATGGAAAATATCTTATTAAGCTTAAATTATAGATAATATATTACAAAAATATGTGTAGATCATGAAATGAATAGTTTTGTTTGAGAAAATCACCAAAATGATGTCCATTCCCAGTTTGATGTCATATTCCCAATTCACATAATACAGTGTTTTAAATTTAATTATAAAATACTTTTTTATAAAGAAAAGGAAAGCTTACATGTCTGGCTTTCACTTGTTGGAGAGCATTCATGCATTTCTGTAAAAGAGGCAGTGAAACACAGTTTCAACACAAACTATTTTGGAAGTTCTTTAACAAAACAAAACAATACAATATAAACACTATATGAATGGTTTATTTAAGAATCTGAACAATTCCGTCTTCCACCAACATTACTAAATTATTATTATTATTGCATTGTCTTTCATTTCTGTACAAGCTAGAATCTTTAAATATACAAACAATATTGATTTATTTCCGAATAATAAAAAAATATTACAAAATATATATGAGCCATGCTCTGCGAAAATGGGGCTTAATGCATGTGCTTAAAGTGTCCGCCCAGATTAGCCTGTGCAGTTTTGCACAGGCTAATCAGGGACGACACTTTGCGCCTATACTGGATATTCTTTTGAACATTACAGTTCAATCTAGGAATTCACCCAATTTTCCCATCAAACTGTTTCTAAGACTAGCCTGATAAATGGTTGTTAAAAATGGTATTATTGCAAAAAAACATTTTTTTTCATTTCTGAAAGTGTGAAAATATAGCATAATTTTCAGATTTTGTGGAATTTCCCACACCAAATTGGATATATAATTGCCAAATGCTGTTCCGGTAACTGGTTAGGCTTATATCAATTAAGCTTGCAGTGGCATAGTGGATAGGATGCCAGCCTAGCAACTCAAGAGCATTTAAATAACCCATAGGCTTTTGATGCAATGGAGCTAAAATAAAAAGGTTTAAATTTGATTAATATTGGTTAAACACCACTAAAAAGAAGGATCAAGGCACACTATAAAGAGAGAGTGTGGCACCTACCGAGTACACGCCATCCCTCGTGACAATGAACAGAACTGGCATGGCCTTGTCCACCAGAGCCAGTGGACCGTGCTTCAACTCCCCGGCCAGGATTCCCTCAGAGTGCATGTAGGTCAACTCCTTGATTTTCTACAAAGAACATACCATTTGTAACTTAAACCTTTGATTTTCTTCAAAGAAAATACTATTTGTTACTTAACCCTTTAATTTTCTATAAAGTATATACCATTTGTTATTTAACCCTTTGATTTTCTATAAAGTATATATCATTTTGTTATTTAACCCTTTGATTTTCTACAAAGATACCATTTGTTATTTAACCCTTTGATTGTCTACAAAGTAGATACCATTTGTTTTTTAAACCTTTTGATTTTCTACAAAATAGATCCCATTTGTTGCTTAACTCTTTCATTTTCTACTAAGTAAATACATGTACCATTTGTTGTTTAACCCTTTGATTTTCTACAAAGTAGATACCATTTGTTACTTAACTCTTTGATTTTCTACAAGGTAGATACCATTTGTTACTTAACTCTTTGATTTTCTACAAAGAAGACACCATTTGTTGCTTAAACCTTTGATTTTCTACAAAGTAGACACCATTTGTTGCTTAACTCTTTGATTTTCTACAAAGTAGTAACCATTTGTTGCTAAACACTTTGATTTTTTTAAAACAGGAGGGCCAAGATGGCCCTAGTTCGCTCACCTGAGAGGAGTCGGTTTATTCAATCTCTACCAAATGTCAAACTTTACCTAGATATTGTCCGGACAAACATCCTGGTCAAGTTTCATCATTATTGAACCAAAACACTGGCATATGGAATCGTTTTTGTTTTTGTAAAATTTTACCTGGTTACCTATATTTTGAGTTGATCCCCCTTACCAAACATCAAAATTTGCTTACAAAAATAAATATTATGACCAAGATTCATAAAATCTGAAACAAAATTGTGACCTCTAGAGTGTTTACAAGGATTTTGTATAATATAATGAAAATTTAAACAATCTAAGGACAATAATTATGGCATTTATTAATTGATTTTGCTCATTATCAAACTTGACAGAGATCTTTCAGCAACTTTGATAAAGAATGCATGAGAAATGTGAATGCTAGAGTGTTTACGGACAGCGGACAAAGACAAATCCTAAAACCTCACAAAAAAGTGTGTTTCACCGATCTGAGCCATTTTCCAACTTGTCCGAGAAATCAATAAAACCAATGTTTTGACTAAGTCTCACGATGATTAGGCAAAAAATGTGACTTCTAAAGTATTCTGTCTGAAGGTTTCTCTCTAGTCACATAAGGAAAACTGCCCCACCCCCTGGCGGCCATGTTTTTTTACCGATCGGGACCATTTGCAAACTCATCTGAGATATATATAAAACCAATCCTTTCACCAAGTTTCATGATGATTGGGCAAATAATGTGACTTCTAAGAGTGTTCACAAGCTTTTTTTACTATAAAAATATAAGAAAACTGCCCCCCCCCCTTGACAGCCATGTTATTCAACTGACCGGAACCATTTTCGAACTAAACTCTTGTATCAATGAAACAAATGTTCTGACCAAATTTCATGAAAATTGGGCCAAAAATGTGAATTCTAGAGTTTTCACATGTTTTCACTATATACATATACAGAAAAATGCCCCGCCCACTGGCGGCCATGTTTTTTCACCGATCTGGACCATTTTCAAAATCGTCCGAGATTTCAATAAAAGCAATATTTTCACCAACATTCATGATGATTGGGCAAAAATTGTGACTTCTAGAGTGTTTACAAGGTTTCTCTATAACCAAATAAGAAAAACTGCCCCTCCCACTGGCGGCCATGTTTTTCATCAGACCAAAACCACTTATGAACTCAACCAACATATCATTAAGGCAAACATTTTGACCAAATTTCATGAAAATTGGGCCAAAAATGTGACTTCTAGAATTTTCACGTTTTCACTACATACATATAATGAAAAATGCCCCGCCCACTGGCAGCCATGTTTTTTCACCGATCTGGACCATTTTCGAACTCGTCCGAGATATAAATAAAACCAATGTTTTGACCAACTTTCATGATGATTGGGCAAAAATTGTGACTTCTAGAGTGTTTACAAGGTTTCTCTATAGCCAAATAAGGAAAACTGCCCTGCCCACTGGCGGCCATGTTTTTCAACGGACCGGTACCACTTTTGAACTCAACTAACATATCATTAAGGCAAACATTTTTACACAGTTACATGAAGATTGGGTGTGAAATGTGACTTCTACAGTGTTTACAAGGTTTTTTTTTTTTTACCTAGTGACCTTGTTTTTAACCCAGCATGACCTAGTTTCGAACTCGATTGAGATATCATTGGGACAAATCTTCTGACCAAGTTTCATGAAGAGCGGACAATAAATGTGGCCCCTAGAGTGTTTACGAACAAATGTGGACGGACAAACGGACGGACGACGGACAAAGACCGGTCACAAAAGCTCACCTGAGCAATCAAGCTAAAAAGATACCATTTGTTTCTTAACCCTTTGATTTTCTACAAAGTAGACACAATTTGTTGCTTAACTTTTTGATTTTCTACAAAGTAGACACCATTTGTTGCTTAACCCTTTGATTTTCTATAAAGTAGATACCATTTGTTACTTAACCCTTTGATTTCGTACAAAGTAGATCTTATCTATTACTTAACCCTTTCATTTAAACCCCCCAGATATTTTTCATTAATTTGATTTCATACAAACCAGATGTTATCTATTACTTAACCGTGTCCTGCTTCAGCATTTTGACCAGTGTGTAGTCTTTAGAAAATGTAGATAAAAGAGTCAAGTTTGAAAGGCATCATTTCTAAACTGACCCTAAGAAACTGATTAAAAGTAAACAGCATACAACCAGTCAACAGACAGCATACAACCAGTCAACAGACAGCATACAACCAGTCAACAGACAGCATACAACCAGTCAACAGACAGCATACAACCTGTCAACAGACAGCATACAACCAGTCAACAGACAGCATACAACCTGTCAACAGACAGCATACAACCAGTCAACAGACAGCATACAACCAGTCAACAGACAGCATACAACCAGTCAACAGACAGCATACAACCAGTCAACAGACAGCATACAACCAGTCAACAGACAGCATACAACCAGTCAACAGACAGCATACAACCTGTCAACAGACAGCATACAACCTGTCAACAGACAGCATACAACCAGTCAACAGACAGCATACAACCAGTCAACAGACAGCATACAACCAGTCAACAGACAGCATACAACCAGTCAACAGACAGCATACAACCTGTCAACAGACAGCATACAACCAGTCAACAGACAGCATACAACCAGTCAACAGACAGCATACAACCAGTCAACAGACAGCATACAACCAGTCAACAGACAGCATACAACATGTCAACAGACAGCATACAACCAGTCAACAGACAGCATACAACCAGTCAACAGACAGCATAAAACCTGTCAACAGACAGCATACAACCAGTCAACAGACAGCATACAACCAGTCAACAGACAGCATACAACCAGTCAACAGACAGCATACAACCAGTCAACAGACAGCATACAACCTGTCAACAGACAGCATACAACCTGTCAACAGACAGCATACAACCTGTCAACAGACGGCATACAACCTGTCGACAGACAGCATACAACCTGTCAACAGACGGCATAAAACCTGTCGACAGACAGCATACAACCAGTAAACAGACAGCATACAACCTGTCGACAGACAGCATACAACCTGTCAACAGACAGCATACAACCAGTCAACAGACAGCATACAACCAGTCAACAGACAGCATACAACCTGTCAACAGACAGCATACAACCTGTCAACAGACAGCATACAACCTGTCAACAGACAGCATACAACCTGTCAACAGACAGCATACAACCTGTCAACAGACAGCATACAACCTGTCAACAGACAGCATACAACCAGTCAACAGACAGCATACAACCTGTCAACAGACAGTATACAACCAGTCAACAGACAGCATACAACCTGTCAACAGACAGCATACAACCTGTCAACAGACAGCATACAACCTGTCAACAGACAGCATACAACCAGTCAACAGACAGCATACAACCTGTCAACAGACAGCATACAACCTGTCAACAGACAGCATACAACCAGTCAACAGACAGCATACAACCTGTCAACAGACAGCATACAACCTGTCAACAGACAGCATACAACCTGTCAACAGACAGCATACAACCTGTCAACAGACAGCATACAACCTGTCAACAGACAGCATACAACCTGTCAACAGACAGCATACAACCTGTCAACAGACAGCATACAACCTGTCAACAGACAGCATACAACCAGTCAACAGACAGCATACAACCTGTCAACAGACAGCATACAACCTGTCAACAGACAGCATACAACCAGTCAACAGACAGCATACAACCAGTCAACAGACAGCATACAACCAGTCAACAGACAGCATACAACCAGTCAACAGACAGCATACAACCTGTCAACAGACAGCATACAACCTGTCAACAGACAGCATACAACCTGTCAACAGACAGCATACAACCTGTCAACAGACATCATACACCAGTCAACAGACAGCATACAACCAGTCAACAGACAGCATACAACCTGTCAACAGACAGCATACAACCTGTCAACAGACAGCATACAACCTGTCAACAGACAGCATACAACCTGTCAACAGACAGCATACAATCTGTCAACAGACAGCATACAACCTGTCAACAGACAGCATACAACCTGTCAACAGACAGCATACAACCTGTCAACAGACAGCATACAACCTGTCAACAGACAGCATACAACCTGTCAACAGACAGCATACAACCTGTCAACAGACAGCATACAACCTGTCAACAGACAGCATACAACCTGTCAACAGACAGCATACAACCAGTCAACAGACAGCATACAACCTGTCAACAGACAGCATACAACCTGTCAACAGACAGCATACAACCAGTCAACAGACAGCATACAACCAGTCAACAGACAGCATACAACCTGTCAACAGACAGCATACAACCTGTCAACAGACAGCATACAACCTGTCAACAGACAGCATACAACCAGTCAACAGACAGCATACAACCTGTCAACAGACAGCATACACCCAGTCAACAGACAGCATACAACCAGTCAACAGACAGCATACAACCTGTCAACAGACAGCATACAACCTGTCAACAGACAGCATACAACCTGTCAACAGACAGCATACAACCTGTCAACAGACAGCATACAACCTGTCAACAGACAGCATACAACCTGTCAACAGACAGCATACAACCAGTCAACAGACAGCATACAACCTGTCAACAGACAGCATACAACCTGTCAACAGACAGCATACAACCTGTCAACAGACAGCATACAACCAGTCAACAGACAGCATACAACCTGTCAACAGACAGCATACAACCTGTCAACAGACAGCATACAACCTGTCAACAGACGGCATAAAACCTGTCAACAGACAGCTAGTAACTCTCAGTCTGTTCTGGATTTATGCTGGCTGCACATAGTCAATTTTTTACTTCTGAACAGGAAAATATATGGGACATGGTTCAAACAGAAATCTCAAACCTACATTCAAGCACTTTTCGAGGACTTTTCAAGGCCAAATTTTCATTTTCAAGGCCGAGAACCGTTCGTTAGTTTCCTTTAAAAAATGCATTTTCAAGCAAGTTAAACACAGTAAACATCATGTTTTGGCTCAAACAAATTAAACTTATTCCACAATAACGCATACATGCTATTTCTAGTTATTGCATACATGTTTTCCATCCTTAACTCAATGAGTCTCACATACAGTTTGTCAACCAGTTCCGGATTATCAGCAGTTCCAATTAATTTGAATTTAATTTTCCATAATGCCCCAATAAAAACAAAATGATAAGTTTCTAAGGTATACATTAGGTAAAGGAATAAATTAACAAAGTTTTAGCAAGAAATCTTTTGTAAATAGCTTACAGGGTGATAAAATGCAGCAAAAGTTAACCAGAACTGATTGAATGAGTGATGTTTTGAAATGTGCATATGAATATAGAAGGCTTTATTATTTTCAAATAAACTTTTTGCTGATTGAAAACAAATGCTATGACAATGTTTTGAAATACTAATTCTGTAAGTTGAATGATTTTTAATAATTTTCCGAAGGGTGAACTTTAATTGGCTATTTTTGATAAAAAAACTGCATATGCCGTCTGTCCTAACCTGTCATCATACAAATTAAATGTTACCCTTTATTTTTTCATCTTCTCACATTGACACTAAATCCCGAAAGAAATTATTGTGGTCAAAAGAATAAACGTATTTGCCGGATGATTCTAAACTGGTTGAATTACTGTATGTATTTACTTTTTAAAGTATTACAAGCAAACACATTGCTTCTCAATTTCATGTTTTCTTTGTGGGTTTCCTCTTTCTCGTGGCTCTTCTAAGCGCTTTCCCCCATCCCCCGACACCAATGGTCTTCATACAGACCCGACAATGTGCTTTTGGAATGTCCTTTGTTTTCTGTACCCAGTAATATTAAGTTAACCACCCTGGTTTGAAACGACACTTCCTCATCGCTGCGTTTTCACTCGCGAAAATTGATCACAATGGAGAACCTCTGACGTAGTACACATAATATGGGCCCATAATATGTGACGGGAACACATAACGATTCGTACTCAATAGTGTACGAAACTTATATTTCGTACTCAACTTTTTGCGCGAAGGAATTTATGATAAATTTTCGTAATATTTCCCTTAAGAACAATTTAAGTTTATAATTAAAGCGATGATAAAAGTAATTTTGAGCAGAAATAAACATTTTCAAGGCTTTTTACATGAAATAAGCACTTTTCAAGCACTTTTTCAAGGCCAACCTTTGTTCAAGGGCTTTTCAAGCCTAGGACTCGTTTTCAAGCACTTTTCAAGCCCTGTGCGAACCCTGATGGGATATATAAGGATAAGTGGGCAGAAAAAAGCTGCATACCATATTGGTCATGGCCATTCAGTTGGATGATATATATATTAACAAAAATAAAAAGATTTTTAGAAACAATTTTTCTCAGTGTAGTCTGTCAGATTCATGTATACATATTAAATAAAATCACATTTGAATAAGTATGACCTATCTGAAATCTTATCTCCGTCTAAGTTTTCCTTCAAAGCTTTCACACTATCAAAATGCATTTTTTTCCCCAAATTCCCTTTGTTGCTACGACAACACGAAACATATATTCAGACCTACAGAGAACACACATTATAAAGCAGCAAAGTTTTTCCTTCTTTATAAATATCACGTAACAGGGCTTTTTATCAGGAAATTGGGAAGAGGCCATAGCCTTTCCAATTGGGAATTTCATGCGCGATAACTGCTCATTTTGGGAAGACCGTGCTTTTTAAAGTTTTTTAAACAGGGTCTTTTTCTTTGTGCAGAAGTATTAAAAAACACAGTGTGGTGCATTCTTAATCATATAAGAGCCAATTGCTTTCAATTGGGAGATATTCCTCTATCAATTTTTGGGAAAAAATTACCTTATTTTCGATTGGGAAGGGGCCGAATTTCGGCCCCGGTTATATAAGGCTGAAAGGCCTTGCGTAAAAGTTGGTGCAACTGAGGAAAAACAAGAACACCGCCTTGCTGGTGCAGACCACTCATCTATTTTTCTTTTTAAAGGTGTAGGGACCTATCTCAATTTCAATCACGAAGGATGGAGGGGTGGAGTGGAGAGGGGTGTATAGTGTGGGGGTGTGGTCATTTATTACATTATCTTCCAAAAATGCCAAAAAAATGCAAAAAAAAAAATTTTTATTTTTTTTTTTGGGGGGGGGGGGGATTCTTGGGTGGGATGGTTGGACGGTATTCAAAAATAAAGAGAATGAAAATAAATATTTGAGTTTTTTAACCATGTTTGATTTTGACCTTGAAGGATGACCTTGACCTTGAACTTCCACCACTCAAAATGTGCAGCTTTATGAGAAGGCCGCTTTGAAATATTATTTTTTTGACCTTTGACCTTTAAGGATGACCTTGAAGGATGACCTTGAACTTCCACCACTCAAAATGTGCAGCTTCGTGATAACGCCGCTTTGATATTATTTTTTTGACCTTTGACCTTAAAGGATGACCTTGACCTTGAAGAATGACCTTGACCTTGAACTTCCACCACTCAAAATGTGCAGCTTCATGATAATGCCGCTTTGAAATTTTTTATTTGCTTTTTGACCTTTGACCTTGAAGGATGACCTTGACCTTGAAAGATGACCTTGAACTTCCACCACTCAAAATGTGCAGCTTCATGAGAACGCCCCTTTGAATTATTTATGTTTTTTGACCTTGAAGGATGACCTTGATCTTGAACTTCCACCACTCAAAATGTGCAGCTTCATGAGATACACATGCATGCCAAATATCAAGTTGCCATCTTCAATATTAAATAAGTTATGGCAAATGTTAAAATTGTCGGACCGACAGACGCCATATATTTGACATTTGACCTTGAAGGATGACCTTCACCTTCACCTTTCACCACTCAAAATGTTCAGCTCCATAAGATACACATGCATGCCAAATATCAAGTTGCTATCTTCAATATTGAAAAAGTTATGGCCAATGTTAAAGTTTTCGGACGGACAGACAACATAAATTTGACATTTGACCTTGAAGGATGACCTTGACCTTGACCTTTCACCACTCAAAATGTGTAGCTCCATGAGATACACATGCATGCCAAATATCAATTTGCTATCTCAAAAAGTGAAAAAGTTATGGCCAATGTTAAAGTTTTTTTTCGGACTGACAGACAGACTGACTGACATACTGATGGACAGTTCAACTGCTATAATGCCATCCTACATACGTTAGAAGCAAAGTGAATCTAAACACAAAATGTAACAATATATTCAAAGTTACTAAGTCAAAATGACAACCAGAGTTATGCAACTTGTCCTTTACTGTCCCCTTATGATAGTTTGCGAGTGTTCCAAGTATGAAAGCAATATCTATGATACTTTAGGGGTAAAGTAGACCAAAACACAAAACTTAACAAAATTTTCAAGTATAAAGGGCCCATAATTCCATCAAAATGCCAGTCAGAGTTACATTACTTTGCCTGCACAGTCCCCTTACGATAGTTAGTAAGTGTTGCAAGTATGAAAGCAATGGCTTTGATAATTTAGGAAAAAAGTGAACCTAAACACAAAACTTAACCAAATTTTCAATTTTCTAAGTATAAAAGGGCACATAATTCTGTCAAAATGCCAGTCAGAGTTACATAACTGTGCCAGCACAGTCTCCTTACAATAGTAAGTAAGTGTTGCAAGTATGAAAGCAATGGCTTTGATACTTTAGGAAAAAAGTGGACCTAAACACAAAACTTAACCAAATTTTCGTTTTCTAAGTATAAAAAGGGCACATAATTCCGTCAAAATGCCAGTCAGAGTTACATAACTTTGCCTGCCCAGTCCCCTCACGATTGTTAGTAAGTGTTGCAAGTATTAAGCAATGGCTTTGATACTTTAGGAAAAAAGTGGACCTAAACACAAAACTTAACCAAATTTTCAATTTTTTAAGTATAAAAAGGGCACATAATTCTGTCAAAATGCCAGTCAGAGTTACATAACTTTGCCTGCACAGTCCTCTTATGAAAGTTAGTAAGTGTTGCAAGTATGAAAGCAATAGCTTTGATACTTAAGGAATAAAATGGACCTGGGCCCGTATTCACCAACCGATTCTTAGACTTAAGAATAAAGAATAGACTTAGAACCAAGAAAAATGTGTTCAGTGTTTAAATATATACAGGCCTCCACTGGTGATTATGTCATTAACAAAATGTTCTACATGAAGAATAATATAGATAGAGATGCTTACTGCAGAGTTTGACTCAAAATTTAAGAAATTCTTGAATGTTCTACTTTAAAGAATTTCTTTATTCTTAGACTTAAGTCTAAGAATTGTTTGGTGAATACGGGCCCTAAACACAAAACTTAACCAAATTTTTCAATTTTCTAAGTATAAAAAGGGCACATAATTCTGTCAAAATGCAAGCCAGAATTATCTAACTTTGTCTGCCCAGTCCCCTCATGATAGTTAGTAAGTGTACCAAGTTTGAATGCAATAGCATTGATACTTCATGAGAAAAGTGTACCTAAACGCAAAACTTAACCAGACGCCGACGCCGACACCATGGTGATGACAATAGCTCATTTTTTTTTTCAAAAAATAGATGAGCTAAAAAAAGAGGACAAAACTCCAACCTAAAAATCCCAAATGCAAGGGAACAAATAAAATTAGCACTGAACATTTTAGCAATAAGAAATGTAAACGAATATTCAAATGGGTTTGTGAAATTGTACCAAGCAATTAAAAGGACCCATAATTCCCAATCTGAAGATTTCATGAAACCCAATTTCACAATTTCAGGGTTTTTTGTGCTAATTTTTCCCAAATAGCTGGGTACTGGTACTTGTCCCCAACTCAAGACACATGGCATAGTTGTAGCCCTGTCTAATCCCAGTAGACATTGTTTGGTTAAATAGTATTAAACTAACTAAGTTACGCACCAAAGCACCCTCGAGACACGTGGCGTAGTTGTAGCCTCGTCCCATGACCAGTAGAGACCTCTGAAATAATTATTTGGTAAAATAGGTTTGAACTAACTAAGTTACTCACCAGAGCGCCCTCGAGACATGTGGCATAGTTGTAGCCTCGGCCCATGACCAGTAGAGACTTCTCTTTGTACATCTCCTCTGCCAGCTTCTTCACCTCATCATCAATGGCAAGGACCTCCTTGATTTGTTCTGAAATCATTTGATAGTTACAAAGACATGTGTTTTAGAAGACTAGAGCTGCCTTGATATTTTTTTAAAAGGTCATATGGACATTTGGTGAATGGGCCATAACTTACCTGATTTGTTATGAAATAATTGAACCATGCTCTGAGAAAAGGGGTTTAACCCTTTGCATGCTGGGAAATTTGTTGTCTGCAAAAATGTCATCTGCTGAATTTCTAAAATTAGCATTTTCTTCGATTTTTTTCAAAGAATACTATCAGAATAGCAAACAGTTTGGATCCTGATGAGACGCCACGTTCTGTGGTGTCTCATCTGGATCAAAACTGTTTGCAAAGGCCTTCAAAATTCGGTTCCAGCACTGAAAGGGTTAATGCATGTGCGTAAAGTGTCACCCCAGATTAGCCTGTACAGATTACACAGACATTTGGTAAATGTGCAAAATCTCCCTTGATTTATTCTACAAGGGCTGCAGTCTTATATTTCAGTACACAAGAAGTGGACATTTTACCAAAAAACCAATTTCTATTACTTAAAATGTAGAAATGTCCAACACCAAGCATTGTTTTCCACTGTGACTAAATATCAGGTAAAAGCACAAAACTTTAGACAGTCTTTGAGATGATGATAAAGTACTGTTTAAATTGGACATGTAACACGATGAAATCTGTGAACTAAAATCAGCACATGCTGTTGCATACCAGGCAATTTCTTGAGGCCTTGGATAATCTCCTTGCGCCTTTCTTGCATCGAGATCCTGTCATCACACATCATCAGTCCAAACATCACCAGGGAGATGAACTGACTTGTGTAGGCCTGAAAAACAGCACTAAACCGTTATTGATCAATTATTTACGATGCACAACCCTTTACCACCTTTATTAGTCCCTAAAATATCATACTAATTACAAGATATTTCATACTAGATTCAAGTTTTAAAGCCTTCATTTAAAAACCTAATGTAATGATCAACAGCAAACAGAATAAATCGTTAAAGATTGTGAGTTACTTGCAGGCTGTTCTAGTTTCATGCTGGTTGCATATAGCCATTTTCACTTTGATTCTGAGCAGGAATGACTTATGCAGGCTCTTTTCCACAAAAAGAGTATTTAACCATCTTCTTGATAGTCATCAAATGGATTTTGATAGGTCAAAATATGGGAGAGTTCTCAGAAAACACTGGAAAACCAACATTTCAGGAGCAGTTTTAACTATTTGCTTTAAAGGTGATCAACATCTCAGGAGGCATTAAAGGGACTGCTTCAAAGAGCTTTGTATTATTTTAAATCTCATTAATTTTATTTGTTTACTTACAAATCGTTATGTTCTTTTGTAGAAAAATACCTGAATAAGCCATTCCTGCTCCGAAGCAAAGTGAAAATGGCTGTATGCAACCAGCATAAAACCAGAACAGCCTGCGAGCAACACACAGTCTTTATGGTTTTATGGTGTTTAACTTCAAGCAATTACAAGAAAACAAGACTTAGATTAAAAAAGATTGCATTTGCCAAGATTTAAATAGAGACCTCTGATCACAAAAGCTAGTAAACTAACACTGCGCATGTATGCTTTCATATTTTAGGTGCATTATATATTATATTTGTCATACCTGATTGTTATACATGTATTACCTAAACAGTCCAGGAAAAGAATTACAAATGCTTTTTTAATTTACTGATAATGAGTTATGATAATCCATTAATTAACAAATATTTGTTACATTTTCTTAAGTAATGAGTGTGTTTTAACATTATGTATACACTAATGTCTTCAATATATGATATATTTTTTGACAATCATCATTTTGGGCAACTGCGAACAACTCCCTATAAGCTATTTGCTGGACACAACCAACATATCAGCAGTTCAAACAATTTGCTGGAAAGATAACCAACATTTCAGAAGCAGTTAAAATATTTTCTATAAAGGTAATCACCATTCAGGTTAAGTTAAAACTATTTTCTTGAAAGGTAATAAACATTTCAGAAAGAGTAAAAACTATTTGCTTGAAATGTAATTAATAAATCAGGAGCAGTTAAAACTATTCACTTGAGAGGTAATCAACATATATTGCAGTAAAGTTAACAAACATTTCAGGAGGAGTTTAGATAATCAAGAGACAGGCTGTCAAGTGACCTTTTTTCAAAAAGTAGGAAAAAATAGGAACTACTTTTGCAAGAAAAGTAGGAAAAAAGTAGGAAAAAGTAGGAACTTTTCCCTCAAAAGTAGGAATACATAATACTTATTTTTTAGACACAGGTCCAGGAAACATAGCTTGAAACAGAGCAGGAGTGCCATCACATGTTCTGTATGGATACCCACTTGAAGCTACCTTAAGGGCCCAGAAGATTTCAGCCTTTTGTACCTGTTCCTTGTGTGATGGATGTACTTGCATACAGATAGATTTATCCCCACAACCATGAGAGCTGCTTGGCTTTTGGGCACTTCCAATCAAACGCTTTTGTGAATTATCATGCATGTATTTCATGTTTTCCTTGTGTTTTTATCCATCTGCATGACTTATAAGTTGATTAGCACCAGAATTACTACAAGATGGACTTCATTCAGACAGTACAATATCTTGCAAACTCATTGCCGGTATCTCTCTTGCACCATGATCCCAGTGTTTTTCCACTGTTGTCCAACTTCTCCATCCACGAAGGGTTAAACTTTGTTTTCCCACTAGGAATTTTAGCACTTATAGTGTATCTATGATAATTAAGTTTCAAGCAAAGTTACCCTGATAAAGAAGTATACATGTAATTAGATGCTGTTCATTTTGGTGTATCATCAAATAAGTGGTTAGAGGTCTTCTGTGTATCGATATAAAAATGGTAATTATATTGTGCATGTTATATCCTTAAGCAGAAGACCAAATTTATTTAGTGATACACCAACTTGTTTTACAAGATTAATACTAGTATATAAAGCAGTGTAAATGCTCTGCTACAGCTACATTGTGAAACCTTTAAATTGACAATAGGGTGCAATTATAATGACTTAAGTTACATTCAAAATGACTGGTCATTGCAGAGCAGATTATGCAACTGGAGATAGGACCTTATCACCTGACATCTTTTATGACAGCATTGATTGGGCAATGAAACAGTTGCACTACATTGTTTATTCCAGTGGCTTTTACATTATTGATGACTTTGCGGGAGTGTAATAATGCCGTTTAATAATTTTAATACTTCGCTTTAACACCTTGAAGTTACCTCACTAGCTATGGCATCATTACACAAGAGTTGTGTTTGTCCGAAACACAATGCCCGTGTGTGTGTTTCAGAGTTTATTTACAGGTCCTACTGGCCTCTTCACGAGGTTACCATAGCCCGACCTGAACACAATGCCCACTATTGCGCAGCTTTGAAATAAAATTTCAATATATCATTTGGCAGGTTTAGAAATTCTCTCCCTTTTAAAGCTTATTACTTCCCTTGGATTGTATTTTTTAACTTTTGACCTTGAAGGATGACCTTCACCTTTCACCGCTCAAAATGTTCAGCTTCATGAGATACACATGCATGCCAAATATCAAGTTGCTATCTTCAATATTGCAAAAGTTATGGCCCATATTAAAGTTTTCGGACGGACACACACACACACAGACAGACAGACAAACGGACTGGCAGTACAACTGCAATATGCCACCCTACCGGGAGCATAAAAATGTATCAGGGCATTTAGGCTCTGTGCATTTATCTTTAATTACTAAACATGATGTACCTATGATATCAATAGAACATCATATCCGTTGTCATGTAATACAGAATTTATTACATTATATTTGTAAATTATGAAAACTCGGCAAAGCATCAGTTTGATCTTTTTTCCAATAACTTGTGTAATAAATTCCATATTACATAACCACTCATACAATACATGTATCTCTATATCTCTAAATTCCAAACAGCAATATCATGTAAACATGCATAAGGTTTGGTCAAATTGTTGTCAATGGAAACAAAATAAAACTGGAATAAACAATGGGTTCCCTCAGCTCTTGCATCACTGGGAACTGTGTAAGGTAGTGAAGTCTGCAGTGTACAAATGCTAAGGAAGTAAACAAGGCACTATTGTTACTTCAAAAAAAAACTTGTCAATAATTTTAAAAGTTACATAAGAAATAAATATTTATGCTCCTGAAGAGGTGCTAGCAGACAGTCAGCATGGTTTGTCAGGTCTCATCTAGATGAATGCACATTAACAGGGATACAGTCATGCCATAGATTCATTCATCCTGCAAGTTTACTAAATAAACTCTTAAAAAAAAAATAATTCTCCATTGAAAATGAAAAAGTAGGAATAGTAGGAAGATTTGGTAAAAAAATAGGAAAAAGTAGGATCCTGATGAAAAAGTAGGAAATAGTAGGAAAAAGTAGGAAAAAGTATGACCGCTTGACAGCCTGAAGAGAATTACACATTCTTCAATGGTCCCAGCATTGATCTGCCAACATACCTTAGTACTGGCCATACCAATCTCAGGGCCGGCGTTGATGTACACACCACATTGATCTGCCAACATACCTTAGTACTGGCCACACCAATCTCAGGGCCCGCGTTGATGTGCTGATCTGCCAACATACCTTAGTACTTGCCACACCAATCTCAGGGCCCCGCGTTGATGTGCTGATCTGCCAACATACCTTAGTACTGGCCACACCAATCTCAGGGCCCGCGTTGATGTGCTGATCTGCCAACATACCTTAGTACTGGCCACACCAATCTCAGGGCCCGCGTTGATGTGCTGATCTGCCAACATACCTTAGTACTGGCCACACCAATCTCAGGGCCAGCGTTGATGTGCTGATCTGCCAACATACCTTAGTACTGGCCACACCAATCTCAGGGCCCGCGTTGATGTACACACCACATTGATCTGCCAACATACCTTAGTACTGGCCACACCAATCTCAGGGCCCGCGTTGATGTGCTGATCTGCCAACATACCTTAGTACTGGCCACACCAATCTCAGGGCCCGCGTTGATGTGCTGATCTGCCAACATACCTTAGTACTGGCCACACCAATCTCAGGGCCCGCGTTGATGTGCTGATCTGCCAACATACCTTAGTACTGGCCACACCAATCTCAGGGCCCGCTTTGATGTGCTGATCTGCCAACATACCTTAGTACTGGCCACACCAATCTCAGGGCCCGCGTTGATGTGCTGATCTGCCAACATACCTTAGTACTGGCCACACCAATCTCAGGGCCCGCGTTGATGTGCTGATCTGCCAACATACCTTAGTACTGGCCACACCAATCTCAGGGCCGGCGTTGATGTGCACACCACAGTGGGACTCCCTGCAGATCGTGCTCCCCACAGTGTTGGTTATACCCACAATCAGCGCCCCTCGCTTCTTGCAGTAGTTCAACGCCATCAGCGTGTCAGCAGTCTCACCTGAGAATTAGTAAAAAATAACCTTAACTGACTTGAAAGGATGCATTTTTTTTATGTTTTAAATAGTTTGTATTCCTTTTGTTTTATGGATTTGAAAAAACATGTCATAAATTACATCAGGATAAACACAACACACGTTTTTATTCTATTTGTTTCATATTTGGCAATTGTGTCATTACATTCATTTGGACAAAATCATTGCCAGTTTCTGCTGTGCAAAGAATAAGATTCTTAAGAATAATTAAATACTATAAATTATCTAAGAGCAAAGAACTATGTCATGATTTCAAGGGGAATTGAGGAAAAACAAAGAAACAAAGCACACACAACTTATTTGCAAGAAGCATTAAACATAGCTAATTTCAAGAAAAAAATGTTGAGGATACAACCAACACATGTGCCATGTTCAGATTCATCTGTATTATTGCATATCTACAACAGATAGACTTAATCATTTTAAACTTAACTTACCTATAGGGTTAGCCCCATTTACAAGTATGACTGTGTCACAACATTTCAGAAAGGCAGTACCTAATCAGCTAAAATGAAAGGCAGACATTAATGGGGCTTTCCCCCAAAATATGATCTGCACTTTAAGAAAACGCGGCTTAATGCGTGTGCGTAAAATGTCAGCTAAACAGGCTAATCTGGGACACCACTGCTGGCCTACACTGGATTTTTGTTTATAAAAGACTTTCTTTAGATGAAACATGAAATTTAACAGTGTCATCCCTTATTAGCCCGTGGCGACTTCATAAGCTAATCATGGGCGAAGCATTATGCACATGAATGAACTATTTCAGTGCTTGAACTGAATTTTGAAGGCCTTTGCAAACAGTTTGGATCCAGATGAGATGCCACAAAACATGGCGTCTCATCAGGATTCAAACAATTTGCTATTCTGATAGTATTCTTTAAAAAAAATTGAAAAAAATGCTAATTTTAGAAATTCAGCAGACGACATTTTAGCAGACGACAAATTTCCCAGCATGCAAAGGGTTAAGCCCTGCGGCTTGTGTATCTGTGAGGCTATACCTGATTGGCTGATGAAGAAGCAGACGTCGTCTCTGAAGACTGGAGTGTTCCGGTCCAGGAAGTCACTGGCCAGCTCCACCATCACTGGCAGCTCAGTAAGCTCCTCCAGCAGCTGACGGGTCTGAAGAGAAAGAAAGACAGTGACAGTGAGGTGTGGTTTTTTACTATTTGGAAATCTAGCCTGGGCCCTTTGGGTTGGGAAAGAGGGTGTCATTTTGACTTAAATTTAGAAATTGGTAATGTGGTCATTTGCTAATGAATACATTAAAATTGAGAATTAAAGGGTTTTTAATAGTATATTAAATAAGGTTAAACTTATTGAGCTGAAAAAGGAAATGAACAAATGTTTATTTAAAAACAAGATGTGTTTGTGAAACACAATGTCCCCCTATATGATGTTTGACCTTGTAGGATGACCTTGACCTTGACCCTTCACCACTCGAAATGTGCAGCTCCTTGAGATACACACGCATTTCAAATATAAAATTGCTAGCTTCAATATTGCAGAAGTGACATTACATGCGCAATTTTGACCCATATATTTGACCTTGAAAGATGACCTTGACCTTGACCTTTCACCACTCAAAATGTGCAGCTCCATGAGATACACATGCATGCCAAATATCAAGTTGCTATCTTCAATATCGCAAAAGTATTCATAAAATAAGCAATTTGGGCCACATATATTTGATTTCTGACCTTGAAGAATGACCTTGACCTTTCACCACTCAAAATGTGCAGCTCCATGAGATACACATGCATGCCAAATATCACAGTGCTATCTTCAATATTGCAAAAGTATTCATAAAATAAGCGATTTGGGCCACATATATTTGACCTCTGACCTTGAAGGATGACCTTGACCTTGACCTTTCACCACTCAAAATGTGCAGCTCCATGAGATACACGTGCATGCCAAATATCAAGTTGCTATCTTGAATATTGCAAAAGTATTCATAAAAAGAGCGATTTTGGCCACATATATTTGACCTCTGACCTTGAAGGATGACCTTGACCTTGACCTTTCACCACTCAAAATGTGCAGCTTCATGAGATACACATGCATGCCAAATATGAAGTTGCTATCTTCAATATAGCAAAAGTTATTGCAAAATGTTAAAGTTGGCGCAAACAGACAGACAGACAGACAGACCAACCAACAGACAGGGCAAAAACAATATGTCCCCCACTACTATAGTGGGGGACATAAAAATAATTCTATTTTGAAAACCTTCAATTGGGAATTTTAGGCAGTCATTTTAGGAAATTAGATATGTTTTGTGATTGGAAATGGGGCTGAATTGCCAATTTACTCAAAAGACAAACATTGCAGTGTTTCCTAGTACTTAACTAAACAGCAATAAAAGATTCTTTGTTAAAAAAGGTTCTAAAATGGACTAAAAAATTGTACTAAAAAGTTTGACACTGAAAAAATTTGATTCAACAATTTTGTCAAAATGATTATTGCTTTTAATTTGCACACTTTTCAATTGGGTCAATAACTTAAAAACTAGAGGGCCATGATGGTCCTGAATCGCTCACCTGACTAACCAAATACAATCAAAACCCTGATTTTATCAAGATAAACATTCTGACCAAATTTCATCAAGATTGGATGAAAACTGTGACCTCTATTGTCTACACAAGGTTTTTCTATTATTTGACCAAGTGACCTAGTTGTTGACCCAAGATGACCCATATACAATCCCAACCCAGATTTCATCCAGATACACATTCTGATCAAATTTTATAAAGATTGGATGAAAACTGTGACCTCTATTGTCTATACAAGGTTTTTCTATTATTTGACCTAGTGACCTAGTTTTTGACCTAGTGACCTAGTTTTTGACCCCAGATGACACAAATTCAATCCTAACCCAGTTTTTCTCAAGATAAACATTCTGATCAAATTTCATAAAGATTGGATGAAAACTGTGACCTCTACTGTCTACACAAACAAATTGTTCACGGTTTTTCTATTATTTGACCTAGTGACCTAGTTTTTGACCGCAGATGACCCAAATACAATCCCAACCCAGATTTCATCAAGATAAACATTCTGACCAAATTTCATAAAGATTGGATGAAAACTGCGACCTCTATTGTCTACACAAGGTTTTTCTATTATTTGACCTAGTGACCTAGTTCTTGACCGCAGATGACCCAAATGCAATCCCAACCCAGATTTCATCAAGATAAACATTCTGACCAAATTTCATAAAGATTGGATGAAAACTGCGACCTCTATTGTTTATACAAGGTTTTTCTATTACTTGACCTAGTTTTTGACCTAAAGACCTAGTTTTTGACCCCAGATGACCCAAATACAAACCCAAACCAGAATCCATCAAGATGAACATTCTGACCATATTTCATAAAAATTGGATGAAAACTGCGACCTCTATTGTCTACACAAAGTTTTTCTATTATTTGACCTAGTTTTGACCAAGTGACCTAGTTTTTTACCTCAGATGACCCAAATACTATCCCAACCTAGATTTCATCAAGATAAACATTCTGACCAAATCTGATAAAGATTGGATGAAAACTGCGACCTCTATAGTCTACACAAGGTTTTTCAATTATTTGACCTAATTTTTAACCTAGTGACCTAGTTTTTGACCCCAGATGACCGAAATACAATCCCAACCCAGATTTTATCAAAAAAAACATTCTGAACAAATTTCATAAAGATTGGATGAAAACTGTGACCTCTACTGTATACACAAGCAAAGTGTTGACGGATGCACACACACACACATGCTGGACATCACACGGTCACATAAGCTCACCATGTCACTTCGTGACAGGTGAGCTAAAACTAATGGAAAAAGGAAAAAAAAGGTTGCCAGAAAGCCAATAATTGGTTTCAGGCAACTGCTTTCATTATGAAACATGAATGAAACAAAGTCCTTCACCAATTGTGTACATACACGTTGTAAAATATCATGTAAAAATGAATATTTTCTATTTCAAACATTCTGACTATTTACTAGAGCTAGATTCGAGTCTAAATTTTTTATAACGATAGCGAATTAAACCAGCTGTTCAGACAATTATTCCCTATACTACGATGTATTAACATACATTAGTTTCATTATGAGCCTTGACCTTGACAAAACGCTTTGTCCATAAATCACTGTGTCCATAAATCACTGTCCCCCTAAATTGAATTTTCGCTGGAGACTTCCTTTAGTCAAATAAATACCATAAAACTAAGAAGAGTCGTATCTGATTAGCCTGTGTTGACTGCGCAGTCTTATCGTAGAACACACTTTATAAGCACGCATAAAGACCAATATTCCCATAAAGAGACTCATATCTTCAACTACAGACACAGAACACATTACTTACCGCTACAGCGCTATGGAAGCTGGTCCCGCAGGCAATAAACAGCAGTCGTCTGCAGCGCTTGATTTCCGCGATGTAGTCCTTGAGACCTCCCAGTGTTACTTTGTTCTCCTGAAAGTTCACACGTCCTCTCATTGTGTTCACGACGGACTCGGGCTGCTCAAATATCTCCTTCTGCATGAACGTGCTGTAATTACCTGCAGAGGTGATCAGTTGTCTTTGAAATCATGTGATAACAAGAGATGTGTTTGTCAGAAACACAATGCCCCCTATTGCACCGCTTTGAAATAAAATTTCAATATATCATTTGGCAGGTTTAGAAATTATCTCCCTTTTAAAGCTTATTACTTCCCTTGGATTGTATATTTTGACTTTTGACCTTGAAGGATGACCTTGACCTTTCACCACTCAAAATGTGCAGCTTCATGAGATACACATGCATGCCAGATATCAAGTTGCTATCTTCAATATTGCAAAAGTTATGGCCAATGTTAAAGTTTTCGGACGGACACACAGACAGACAGACAAATGGACTGACAGTTCAACTGCTATATGCCACCCTACCAGGGACATAAAAAGATGATAATGTTCTTTTGGAAATAGGATGTTATTCTATGAAGTAGATCAAAGCTTATCATCCTGAACCAGAAACTTTAGGCCAAATTTCGAAAATAGAGTGTCAGAGAGGTTATTTTCAGAAAGAAAATGAAATTATTTGCAAATGTTCCTTGTTATTCAATGGTAACCGTGTACATGAGCAAGCTAGTGAGCTTCTAATATAACATGAAGCCAGAAAGGGTTCATTCAATCAATCAACTAATGAATCTAATTTTGGCTTTGCTTGCTTTATTATCAAACAGTTCTCGATGATTATAAGTATGAAAGTTAACTTGCATTTAAATGGAAACAACTGTTTTAATCAATACAGAAATTGGGTTCAACCATCTTCTCCATTAACACTACTAATTTCTCAAGGGACATAACTTTTCCTAATCACAATTACCACCCTTACATTTACCTTTTATAATCTGCTGTAGGGAAACCACCTCCTCTGCATAATAATATCCTCCTCTGCATTATTTACCTTTCAAAATCTTCTGTAACTCTATTACCTCCCATGCATTAACATTTCATGACCAGCTGCAACTTGATTACCTCCACTGCATTTACCTTTCATGACCTGCTACAACTCAATTACCTCCCCTGCATTTACCTTTCATGACGTGGTACAACTCAATTACCTCCCCTGCATTTACCTTTCATGATCTGCTGCAACTCCAGTTGAATGGTCTGCACTTTGCGTATGGATGGCTGCAGATTAGGTTTGCGGTCGTTGTTCAGTCCCCCCTCGCCAAGGGTCGCGCGTTTTATGCGGTGAAGTGTGAGGCATCCTTTTGTTACCGCGGCAACGTCATCGTCTTCAAGGTATATCACTTGGTTTGTGTGGCCAATAATGGCACTGAAGTGAAAGGATATCTCGCTCAATTAAAATTTATGAGTGAATGCATCTGCTTTTAAGTGTAAATAAAATGTGATTGTTTAGTTTATAACCTTCATAATGAATGTAGAAAACTTATGTGGTTTTAAACAGAGACAATTAATTTTTTGAACACCACCTTTACCTTAACAAGGTATAAAGTAATCAACTATAAACTACAGTCCACTCTTGTTATCTCGACATCGGATATCTCGATATTCTCGATATGTCGAAGTAAGCTCAATGTCCCAACTTTTTTCCTTCTTTATCTATATAAATAAACATCGCATATCTCGATTTTCGTTATGTCAAATAATTCGATATGTCAATATAAAATTTTGTCCCGGGTCCCGATTTTACATGTATTTACTGCGGTTTATCTCGAAGTGCGAATAACTGTCCCAGTGTCTGCAAAAGGTGAGAAATATTTTCTTTGATACTTCACCGTCCCGCTTCGCCCGGCTGCTCCCGATACTGTGCGGTAGGAAATTGATCCGTTTATTGCATCAATGATCACATGTGTGTAATGTCGTTAGCCATAAACACTTGAGTAAGGTCCGTCACTTTAACATCAATTAACTGCAATTAATACATAACCTGCCAAAAGGCCGAACAACTAATTGTTTTAACAACATTGTAAAATGCATTGAGTAATAAATGGCTTTTCATTTTTATTTCATCCTGTACTAATAATCGATTGAACTCTGCATTTCAAACTACAAAATGTACATGTACAGTTCAGTATTCCGGTACGTGAGTTACGCATGGTCAGATGGAAAACCCTCGTCTTGATTGGACGTCAATTGCATCATAACTTTAAATAGCAACATAACTGGATGTTTACTCGACAGTTTAGAAAAGTTATAACCGCATGTGTTCATACAATTCTGTAATACTTTAAACGTCATTTTAAGCAATTAAATAGAAAAATAAATCGTGCTTCGTAAAAACGCGTTTATATCAGGTAGAGAGTATTATGCCACACGGTGACGGCTTTAGTTAGACCACCTAGCAGGTATTTAGATGTTAAAAAACAAGGTAAATTTTCGTCACTTCTTTTCTTTGAAAAAACGCCTAATCGGATATCTCGAACTCTCGTTATCTCGATATTTTTTCTTGTTCACGCCGACTTCGACATAACGAGAATGGACTGTAGTATAATAGGGACGGTTGAGTATTAGCGTTTAATATGTTTAAGTTTTTATATAAAAAAATTTCAAGTCTCAAATAATCACCTAATTCTACTTCAGGGTTGTTTTTTATATGAACATGATCAAATTTAATGAATTTATTAGTCATGAATGTATACAAGTGAGACATAATTAACTGTTTTGTCTGTCTGTCTGTCTATGAAGATTGGTCATTATTATTTCACATACTGCACCAGGCCCAAAACCTTTCACACAATATACAAATATGAGCCTCACTCTCCAAAAATGGGGTTTAATACATGTGTCTTAAGTGTCATACCACAGTAGCCTGTGCAGTGTGCACAAGCAAATCATAGATGACACTTTCCCCTTGCATGGTATTTTTGGTTTAAAGGAAGTCCCTTATTAGCGAAAAATCCAGTTTGAACAGGCTAATCTGGGACGATACCCACAGGCAAATCTGGGACGATAACCACAGGCTAATCTGGGACGATACCCACAGGCTAATCTGGGACGATACCCACAAACAAATCTGGGACAATACCCACAGGCTAATCTGGGACGATACCCACAGGCTAATCTGGGACGATACCCACAGGCTAATCTGGGACGATACCCACAGGCTAATCTGGGACGATACCAACAGGCTAATCTGGGACAATACCCACATGCATTTGACCCTATTTTCTCAGAGCAAGGATCAAATATTATACACAAGACTACCTGGCATCAGAGGCAAAGAAGTACTCCACTTCCTTCTCGGGGCCCACCGTGTGGTACTCTGACTCTGAGAACATCCTGTTAGGGGCCAGCCCTGCCATGTACCCTCTATTGTCTGCAACACCAGCAACCAATCAGTGTACATAATATGGGGTCATAGATATAACTAGAACAGGTATAATATGAAACACATACCGTACTATATCACGTGTTACAAGCAGTTAAAACAATATAATTCAATTTCACACATTGGTTAGTGTGATACATTGATATAACACTATTCTGAGTACTTATTTTCTATAAAAATCATTGTTTTATCCTAAATATCCATAATAAACGCCATTTTTGGCATTTAAAAATCAGGTGCGCATTATACATGGAAAAGTACGGTATATCGATTTACGTAATTGCAGGGTTAAAGTTCAAATTGTGTCATATTTTGGAGATGGCTTTGAATGTATAATTTTGTAATAGTTTGTTAGAGCATAACAACTAAAAGTTAAAATAATAAACAATAACGCATTTGATTAATGCATTTTAGTCATGAGCATTTTTAAGCATAACTATATTATATCTCATAAAAAATATAGAAAGTGAAAATGTCAATTTAATACGCAGTAATATTTATAAAACTTAGCTACATATACATGTACAATGTTTTAAAGTAAGTTCTTTTAATATATAATTCATAAAATTAAAAAAAAAGTATTATTTCAAAACTTTAAAGTTAGATATACTTAATTAGTTTTATATTTAGATGACATATACTGGAAAAACTGGTTCTGCGATTTTTTATAAATATATTTAAAAACAATATCGACAAGCATGAAAGAAATTAAAAGACAAAGAAATCTTATTTGCAATTTTTAGAGACCTTAATTTAAGTTGCAAATACACTTCAAGGAGCCCAAATGTTATTTAGAACTGTGAAACATAGCTCTGTTGTTCATCGTTTAGGTGCAATTAAGGCATTGCATTAACAAAGCTCTGCCACAGACAAAACAGAAATGTCCTATCGAGTTCATGGTTTCAAAGTAGGAAAAGGATCGCAATAAGTTTCATAAACTCAGCTTCAGTACTTTTTAGTGATGACATGATGAAGATTTTAGTTTTTAATTACTTCTGTCAACAACAAAAAAAACCTAAAAAGATCATATTTTCTATATGGCCTTCTATCCTCATACCAAGTTTCATCAACTGTTATGGTATGTTTAGAGTACCCAGATGGACAGGGGTTCATCTATAGTCCCCTCTTCTTACACTGGTAGGGGACCAACAAGCATCAAAGTAACAAGCGTAGATACATGAAATTATGAGAAAAATCCGCATTATTATAACCTCCACTGCAGAATGCTCAAAAATACATTACACAAGATTTTTCTTGCATATTGGACAGATAAAATGCAAAAGGAGGGAAGAATTGTATATGGGTATGATTAATGCAAGAGAAGGGCAGATAATTATTTTGCAGCATGCTTTGTACACAGAAACTTGCAAAATGATCGGTGAAGAAAAAGATCTTTACACCCTACCGATATAATATTGAATCCCTTACACGAATTAAAAATATCCAGTACATTATTGTCCAAGCATTAAAAGCTTTCGTTCTTTTTTTTAAGAATTCAACTAAATGGTTATTGGTTAGAATCTAAATTAATACAACTAAAATAAGAAAATGAAATGTGAATTTTGTGAGATAAACATTATTTGTTTTTTAATGAGATCACATGAATAAATCTGTAAAATTTAAAGCAGAAACACAACCATGAACATTACACGTGTAATACATTCACTGCAAAATGAACAATTAGCAGGACTACTTGCAACCAAATTGAAACACGTGTGAAATAGATACTTAAAAGACTAATATGTTATTAAGATAAGTAATCACCATAATCATTAACAGCAGCTATAGTACCCCTATGATAGAACAACAACAAAATTGTCCACGGTATATTGGGTATTATTTTCTTAGGTACTATGGAAAGATTATTATAAATAGTACCTGTGAATTTTTTCTCTTGTTTGTTGACTGTAATGCATGAAGTATTAGTACTTACAATAAATATTTGCAACATGGTACATTACACCAGTTCCCATATCAGTTGTCTTCATTTACTTGATTCGGCATAAATAACTTGAATATACATATAAAATGCTGCATTTTTTTCAACCATGAAATATGGGTTTAAAAAAAAATACATGTACAATTTAATGCTGCCTATACATTTTAAGTGCAAGTTTTTCAGAATTTATGGCCATGACTTATGTAATGTATATGGGTTTGTTTGTGTAGCTTGTGCAAACAGGATTCAAATTCTGGTCAGCAAGGGTATCATATAATAAACTTTCAACAAGCAATAAATTACCATAGGTTTGTATGATGGTAACTTTTAAACAATACATTTGAATCATAGAAATTTACTACATATACAGACAAGCAAAACTTATAAATACTTTAATTCTGATAGAACTTGTATACAGTTATCATATGAAAAAAATATACAGAATTAAATAACTTTTTAGACCAATCAATCTTCAAATACTTATAAGTTATTTATTGTTGAAAACAAGGCTGAATATTAACAAAAACAAAACAAAAACTTTTCATATACGTCAAGAGATGATGTGAAATAGGGCAAAAAACTGAAACAGTGATGCAGCTGAAGCCTCGAGCCATGTAGACGTTACAAAGCTTCACACCAGACATGCGTCAGTAACTCACTTACATCATTAATTTTGTTACACAATGTCATAAAGGATTATACAATTCATTATTGAGGAGTTTCATTGTAGTTATTTTGACATTTTGTTATTTTGTGGAGATTTTTTCTTTTGCTTGTTTTTTCTAGAACCACAATCAATCCCATGTTCTGCATTATTTTTTTGCGATAGTTTGCTTCAATGACTGCAAAAGGGATGCCCAAACTGTTTACCAGTAGTTTAAAAAGCCAATATTAAACCTTAATAATTTGATTTTGTTATTACTAGATTGCCTGCTGAACCAGTTGGTTTAACAAAACTATTACACCTTCATGCATGTTTGGTTTAAATGCGAATATTGACTTTATTGTGCTATTATTAAGGAAACACACCCTCTTGAATCACAGTTTGATAACAAAACACACAGAAGAAACAAATCAAAGCCAAGAGTACATAATACTCAGTGCAAAAGAACATCTAACTCTTTAAAAATACATACAAATTGTAAGCAAATAGTAATAATTATTTCCTTTCTTTTAAAGTTGAGCATATTGTAAAGCAAAGAAAAGCTTTGTGTAAACAAAGACACGCGGAAATCCTGAAGTTAGCGCGACTAAAACCATTCCAAGGCAGTATAGCATACAAGTATCGAAATTTAAAAAGGCCGATTGATAACAATTATTTTGGAATACCTTTTTCTCAATACCATACTGGAGCCTTGTTAAGCATGCAACAAGCACTTAATGCACACAATTCAGTCAACCATTCATATGTGTCTTTATATAAACATCTTTCATGAACCTGAATCAGTATGAAAATTACAATACTTAACTAGCAAGTTTCTTTATTTATTGAAAATGAATCCAATCATTGCATTGTAAATTATCACATACATTTGTTTTGTTTTTTATATTAAAGGATCATTATTTGATATTTTGTATAGGTCTGTTAATACAATTGCTATAATAGAATTTTGATCTAAAATTGCCTTGAAATAGTAGAAATCACCCAAAAAGAGTTGTAACACATTATACCTCCTTTTTCATTTAACTGTTTCAATCCTATTCCTATAGCAACAAAAACATAAATATGTAACTTAATCAAAGACACTGTGTTTCCGAGAGCAATCAACCATGTCATGTTTCTATCTCGTATCTGTAGTAACAAAATTATGCAACAAACAAACACGTTTTTAATTAGCTGAATGCCAGTAACTGGAATAGCGACTCCCCTTTTACAAATATAGAAAGAGCTACTAACAAGAACTTCCTTTTAAAACTTGTCAAGCATTATGGCTAAATGTCTCAATTTCAATTGAACTTTAAAAATAGAATGATTTTAAATGCACATAAAACTATTTTATCAAATATATGCGTTAACAAAATTACCACATTATAATATTTAATGACTTTATTTTGTAAATTATTTGACTATTACAAGTATTATTACCCAATACAAAACTGCATTGGCTTAACAGTGCAAAAGGTTGCTTACAATATAAAAGCTGATGGTGTGGGTGGGGAGTGACTCAACAACATTAGTTATATCTAAGTGATTTTCAAGTTACTGACCTTCAATTAAAGGGATCTCTTTACAGACTTGTATACAAGTTTAATATTTTTAAATAAGAAGTTCAAATGAGCCTCCTTCTGAAAAATCAGCTTTACTCATGTGCTGAAGATGTGGTGCCAGATCAGACTGCGCAGTCTGTACACACTAATCAGCTTAACTCATGTGCTGAAGATGTGGTGCCAGATCAGCCTGCGCAGTCTGTACACACTAATCAGCTTAACTCATGTGCTGAAGATGTGGTGCCAGATCAGCCTGCACAGTCTGTACACACTAATCAGCTTAACTCATGTGCTGAAGATGTGGTGCCAGATCAGCCTGCACAGTCTGTAATGTGCTGAAGATGTGGTGCCAGATCAGCCTGCACAGTCTGTAATGTGCTGAAGATGTGGTGCCAGATCAGCCTGCGCATTCTGTAATGTGCTGAAGATGTGGTGCCTGATCAGCCTGCACAGTCTGTAATGTGCTTAGATGTGGTGCCAGATCAGCCTGCACAGTCTGTAATGTGCTGAAAATGTGCTGCCAGATTAGCCTGCACAGTCTGTAATGTGCTGAAGATGTGGTGCCAGATTAGTCTGCACAGTCTGTAATGTGCTGAAAATGTGGTGCCAGATTAGCCTGCGCAGTCTGTAATGAGCTGAAGATGTGGTGCCAGATCAGCCTGCACAGTCTGTAATGTGCTGAAAATGTGGTGCCAGATTAGCCTGCGCAGTCTGAAATGAGCTGAAGATGTGGTGCCAGATCAGCCTTCACAGTCTGTAATGTGCTGAAGATGTGGTGCCAGATCAGCCTGCGCAGTCTGTAATGTGCTGAAGATGTGGTGCCAGATCAGCCTGTGCAGTCTGTAATGTGCTGAAGATGTGGTGCCAGATCAGCCTGCGCAGTCTGTAATGTGCTGAAGATGTGGTGCCAGATTAGTCTGCACAGTCTGTAATGTGCTGAAGATGTGGTGCCAGATTAGTCTGCACAGTCTGTAATGTGCTGAAGATGTGGTGCCAGATTAGTCTGCACAGTCTGTAATGTGCTGAAGATGTGGTGCCAGATTAGTCTGCACAGTCTGTAATGTGCTGAAGATGTGGTGCCAGATTAGTCTGCACAGTCTGTAATGTGCTGAAGATGTGGTGCCAGATCAGCCTGCACAGTCTGTAATGTGCTGAAGATGTGGTGCCAGATTAGCCTGCACAGTCTGTAATGTGCTGAAAGATGTGGTGCCAGATTAGCCTGCGCAGTCTGTAATGAGCTGAAGATGTGGTGCCAGATCAGCCTGCACAGTCTGTAATGTGCTGAAGATGTGGTGCCAGATCAGCCTGCGCAGTCTGTAATGTGCTGAAGATGTGGTGCCAGATCAGCCTGCGCAGTCTGTAATGTGCTGAAGATGTGGTGCCAGATCAGCCTGCGCAGTCTGTAATGTGCTGAAGATGTGGTGCCAGATTAGTCTGCACAGTCGGTAATGTGCTGAAGATGTGGTGCCAGATTAGTCTGCACAGTCTGTAATGTGCTGAAGATGTGGTGCCAGATCAGCCTGCGCAGTCTGTAATGTGCTGAAGATGTGGTGCCAGATTAGTCTGCACAGTCTGTAATGTGCTGAAGATGTGGTGCCAGATCAGCCTGCACAGTCTGTAATGTGCTGAAGATGTGGTGCCAGATTAGTCCTGCACAGTCTGTAATGTGCTGAAGATGTGGTGCCAGATTAGTCCTGCACAGTCTGTAATGTGCTGAAGATGTGGTGCCAGATTAGCCTGCGCAGTCTGTAATGTGCTGAAGATGTGGTGCCAGATTAGCCTGCACAGTCTGTAATGTGCTGAAGATGTGGTGCCAGATTAGTCTGCACAGTCTGTAATGTGCTGAAGATGTGGTGCCAGATTAGCCTGCACAGTCTGTAATGTGCTGAAGATGTGGTGCCAGATTAGCCTGCACAGTCTGTAATGTGCTGAAGATGTGGTGCCAGATTAGCCTGCACAGTCTGTAATGTGCTGAAGATGTGGTGCCAGATTAGCCTGCGCAGTCTGTAATGTGCTGAAGATGTGGTGCCAGATTAGCCTGCACAGTCTGTAATGTGCTGAAGATGTGGTGCCAGATAGCCTGCACAGTCTGTAATGAGCTGAAGATGTGGTGCCAGATTAGTCTGCACAGTCTGTAATGTGCTGAAGATGTGGTGCCAGATTAGCCTGCGCAGTCTGTAATGTGCTGAAGATGTGGTGCCAGATTAGCCTGCGCAGTCTGTAATGTGCTGAAGATGTGGTGCCAGATTAGCCTGCGCAGTCTGTAATGTGCTGAAGATGTGTGCCAGATTCAGTCCTGCACAGTCCGTATGTGCTGAAGATGTGGTGCCAGATTAGTCTGCACAGTCTGTAATGTGCTGAAGATGTGGTGCCAGATTAGCCTGCACAGTCTGTAATGTGCTGAAGATGTGGTGCCAGATTAGTCTGCACAGTCTGTAATGTGCTGAAGATGTGGTGCCAGATTAGCCTGCACAGTCTGTAATGTGCTGAAGATGTGGTGCCAGATTAGTCTGCACAGTCTGTAATGTGCTGAAGATCTGCTGCCAGATTAGTCTGCACAGTCTGTAATGTGCTGAAGATGTGGTGCCAGATTAGCCTGCGCAGTCTGTAATGTGCTGAAGATGTGGTGCCAGATTAGCCTGCACAGTCTGTAATGTGCTGAAGATGTGGTGCCAGATTAGTCTGCACAGTCTGTAATGTGCTGAAGATGTGGTGCCAGATTAGCCTGCGCAGTCTGTAATGTGCTGAAGATGTGGTGCCAGATTAGCCTGCACAGTCTGTAATGTGCTGAAGATGTGGTGCCAGATCAGCCTGCACAGTCTGTACTGTGCTGAAGATGTGGTGCCAGATCAGCCTGCACAGTCTGTAATGTGCTGAAGATGTGGTGCCAGATCAGCCTGCACAGTCTGTAATGTGCTGAAGATGTGGTGCCAGATTAGCCTGCACAGTCTGTAATGTGCTGAAGATGTGGTGCCAGATCAGCCTGCACAGTCTGTAATGTGCTGAAGATGTGGTGCCAGATCAGCCTGCAGAGTCTGTAATGTGCTGAAGATGTGGTGCCAGATTAGCCTGCACAGTCTGTAATGTGCTGAAGATGTGGTGCCAGATCAGCCTGCGCAGTCTGTAATGTGCTGAAGATGTGGTGCCAGATTAGCCTGCACAGTCTGTAATGTGCTGAAGATGTGGAGCCAGATCAGCCTGCACAGTCTGTAATGTGCTGAAGATGTGGTGCCAGATTAGCCTGCACAGTCTGTAATGTGCTGAAGATGTGGTGCCAGATCAGCCTGCGCAGTCTGTAATGTGCTGAAGATGTGGTGCCAGATTAGCCTGCACAGTCTGTAATGTGCTGAAGATGTGGTGCCAGATTAGTCTGCACAGTCTGTAATGTGCTGAAGATGTGGTGCCAGATTAGTCTGCACAGTCTGTAATGTGCTGAAGATGTGGTGCCAGATTAGCCTGCACAGTCTGTAATGTGCTGAAGATGTGGTGCCAGATTAGCCTGCACAGTCTGTAATGTGCTGAAGATGTGGTGCCAGATTAGCCTGCACAGTCTGTAATGTGCTGAAGATGTGGTGCCAGATTAGCCTGCACAGTCTGTAATGTGCTGAAGATGTGGTGCCAGATTCAGCCTGCACAGTCTGTAATGTGCTGAAGATGTGGTGCCAGATTAGCCTGCACAGTCTGTAATGTGCTGAAGATGTGGTGCCAGATTAGCCTGCACAGTCTGTAATGTGCTGAAGATGTGGTGCCAGATTAGCCTGCACAGTCTGTAATGTGCTGAAGATGTGGTGCCAGATTAGCCTGCACAGTCTGTAATGTGCTGAAGATGTGGTGCCAGATTAGCCTGCACAGTCTGTAATGTGCTGAAGATGTGGTGCCAGATTAGCCTGCACAGTCTGTAATGTGCTGAAGATGTGGTGCCAGATCAGCCTGCACAGTCTGTAATGTGCTGAAGATGTGGTGCCAGATTAGCCTGCACAGTCTGTAATGTGCTGAAGATGTGGTGCCAGATCAGCCTGCACAGTCTGTAATGTGCTGAAGATGTGGTGCCAGATCAGCCTGCACAGTCTGTAGTGTGCTGAAGATGTGGTGCCAGATCAGCCTGCACAGTCTGTAATGTGCTGAAGATGTGGTGCCAGATTAGCCTGCGCAGTCTGTAATGTGCTGAAGATGTGGTGCCAGATCAGCCTGCACAGTCTGTAATGTGCTGAAGATGTGGTGCCAGATTAGCCTGCACAGTCTGTAATGTGCTGAAGATGTGGTGCCAGATCAGCCTGCACAGTCTGTAATGTGCTGAAGATGTGGTGCCAGATTAGCCTGCGCAGTCTGTAATGTGCTGAAGATGTGGTGCCAGATCAGCCTGCGCAGTCTGTAATGTGCTGAAGATGTGGTGCCAGATCAGCCTGCACAGTCTATACACACTAATCAGGAACAAAACTGTCTGCTTTTATGGATTTTTTGTTTGAATGAAGTTTCTTTTATACAAAAATCCAGTCTAGACAGAAAGTGTTGTCCCTTCTCAGCCTGTGTGGACTACACAGGCTAATCTGGGACAACACTTTACTAAATTGTATTATGGTAAGCCCTGTTGTCCCAGAATGCGGCTCAATGATAAAGAATAAGACCCAATCAACGAATTAATAATCTGTAAAAAGACCCCTTCAATGCAACAATGCATCTGTACACATAAATACACACATTATTATAGCATACAGCCCCTGCTAAGTACAGGCAAGCACTTAATACCTGTCCAAATCACAATATTATATCAGGAAGTAATGATGTCATAAATATAAACATTACCTGCTGATGATCAGAAGTTTTGAAAGGAAACAATGGAAAAAAATCATGCATAATTTGTTTTTATATAAATAATGGTTAAACAAGACATTGCATCTTAATACTAATAAAATAAAGAATAAATATGTGATAACAACCAAAAAGAAAAATATTAATTATTTTGTCCATACAGACAATTATTTATATAAGGCGTATTGACAAAATAATGAATATTTGTCTCATATTTTCCCAGTGTAAAATGGTAAAACCCATATTTAACTGTTTTGATGTATGGCTATTACGCATATACATGTACACTATGATCACTAAGCAGTGTATTGCATGAATTATTACTATTTGGGCTTTATCATCCCATTTTAAGCAATAAATTTATCACTGTAACTCTGTAACTACCTAATACAATAAAAGGCATGCTTTCTGCACAAAATATGCAGTATAAAGATGACATGACATGCAGTATACGCAGTATAGGAAACCACAACTGAATTTAAATAAGAATTACGGCATTAAGCAACATATGGCTGATATGATGACAAAAGATTTTTTTTTACATATTTGTAAGGATAACCTTTGATGAAATGGTTTAACCCTTTGCATGCTGGGAAATTTGTCGTCCGCTAAAATGTCGTCTGTTGAATTTCTAAAATTAGCATTTTCTTCGATTTTTTTCAAAGAATATTATCCGAATAGCAAACAGTTTGGATCCTGATGAGACGCCACGTTCTGTGGCGTCTCATCTGGATCCAAACTGTTTGCAAAGGCCTTCAAAATTCGGTTCCCGCTCTGAAATGGTTTAAAGTGTCATCATGACATGTCTGCATCCAATAGCTCAACTCCAGTTTTCTAATAGTTGTGCATAATTTACTTAAGATTATCTTTAAAAGGGAAAACAAGGAATGGTTCTTCGCAACTTACACCCTTCAAACATCACATAAATACAAATGATTGCATTAAACAAACTTAGAGCTTGCTTATTTTCTAAATGTTCACCTGACATCAAAGATGGCATGAGCAATTTATTTCTTTATTTGGGTGATGTTATGTTGTATTTCAATTGAACATAGGTGCATGCTTTCAAATGATGCACTCAAATATGCAGTTGGATTACTCAATATTTCCCAGATGTTCATTTTAGTACTATCCATGCATCAACCAAGTCGCCTCAGCAAGACACAAACATGGACAACTAATAAACAAATGTGACTACATATGATACAGAATTACAATGACAACTAGATGTTTACGTTTGGAGTCCCAATCCTTGGAATAATCTTTAAAGCAACAAATTTTTATTTCAATTCATTTTCTGGCTAGCAGAAAACATGACTTTTTACAAACTTTCAACCTTATATAAATACGATGTACAATTATTGATAACAAGAGGGCCATGATGGCCCTGAATCGCTCACCTGACTAACCAAATACAATACCAACCCAGATTTCATCAAGATAAACATTCTGACCAAATTTCATAAAGATTGGATGAAAACTGTGACCTCTATTGTCTACACAAGGTTTTTCTATTATTTGACCTAGTGACCTAGTTTTTGACCCCAGGTGACCCAAATACTTTCCCAACCCAGATTTTATCAAAATAAACATTCTGATCAAATTTTATAAAGATTAGATGAAAACTGCGACCTCTATTGTCTATACAAGGTTTTTCTATTATTTGACCTTGTGACCTAGTTTTTGTTAAGTGACCTAGTTTTTGACCTAGTGACCTAGTTTTTGACCCCAGATGACCCAAATACAATCCCAACCCAGATTTCATCAAGATAAACATTCTGACCAAATTTCATAAAGATTGGATGAAAACTGTGACCTCTACTGTCTATACAAACAAATTGTTGACAGTTTTTCTATTATTTAACCTAGTGACGTAGTTTTCGACCTCAGATGACCCAAATACAATCCCTACCCAGATTTCATCAAGATAAACATTCTGACCAAATTTCATAAAGATTGGACAAAAACTGTGACCTCTACTGTCTACACAAGGTTTTTCTATTATTTGACCTAGTTTTTGACCTAGTGACCTAGTTTTTAACCCCAGATGACCCAAATACAATCCCAAGCCAGATTTCATCAAGATAAACATTCTGACCAAATTTCATAAAGATTGAATGAAAACTGTGACCTCTACTGTCTACACAATGTTTTTCTGTTATTTGACCTAGTTTTAGACCTAGTGACCTAGTTGTTGACCCCAGATGACCCAAATACAATCCCAACCCAGATTTCATCAAGATAAACATTCTGACCAAATTTCATAAAGATTGGATGAAAACTGCAACCTCTATTGTCTACACAAGGTTTTTCTATTATTTGACCTTGTGACCTAGTTTGTGACCCCAGATGACCAAAATACAATCCCAACCCAGATTTCATCAATATAAACATTCTGACCAAATTTCATAAAGATTGGATGAAAATTGTGACCTCTACTGTCTACGCAAACAAATAGTTGACAGAAGCACGCACGGACATACGGATGCCGGACATCACACGGTCACATAAGCTCACCATATCACTTCATGACAGATGAGCTAAAAACAAAGGTAAAAAAATTATAAGCCTAGAACAAAATAAGAATTATTATCATCCTCAATAAAACACACATAAACATCAACATTGCACACAAATAAACACATAATTGTATGTTCTTTGATTAATTGTTCAACTTCGGAACAAAATGTTAGTTTAACAGCACACATAAACAGCATTTATCAAACAATGCTTTTTACATGAGCAGCATAAACTGTTCACACCCATACAAGTCACGCAAGGATTTCATAGGGCTTGTGTTAAGTGGATACAAAATCTCTCTCTGAATACCAACCAACAGAAAAATTGAGCCTCGTTCTTGAAAAAATAGGCTGAATGCATGTGCAAAGTGTCATCCAAGATTAGCCTGCGCAGTCTGCCCAGGCTAATCAGGCAGCACACTTTCTGTATAAACTGGATTTCCACTACGTGGAGACTGCTTTTAAAACAAAATACCAAGATACCCTAAAAACTTAACCCTTTCAGTGCTGGAACCGAATTTTAAAGTCCTTTTGCAAACAGTTTGGATCCAGATGAGACGCCACAGAACGTGGCGTCTCATCTGGATCCAAACTGTTTGCTATTCTGATAGTATTCTTTGAAAAAAAATGAAGAAAATGCTTATTTTACAAATTCTGCAGACGACATTTTAGCAGACGACAAATTTCCCAGCATGCAAAGGGTTAAGTGCTGTCCCTGATTAGCCTGTGCAAAGCGTATCTGGGACTAGCCCATATGCAATCAGCCACATTTTTCCAGAATGAGGCTGAATGGGACCATTAGTAACAACTGGTAATGACTGCTAGCAATAATAACATTTAATTGATAATACAAATGAGTGGTAAGTTGTGTGGGTGTTGTTAAAAGGTCTAGGAACTGTAGGACAATATTACTTTACATTGCTTTTTTAATACTTTTTTTAACAGTTAGGTGCTAAAACATAATTTGACAAAGGTTAGTTTCATCAAAAAACAACTACCCATTTATTTTAAATGACTTATTACCTTTGCTGTAGAAGACAGGGATATGGTCTGTGCAGAGTTTGGCCTTGCTCTTCATGCCTATCACCAATGGGCTGCCGCGGCTGTAAACATGTTGATAATAGTCATGGGGCCCGACACAATTTAGCCCCACTCTGAGAAAACTAGGATTATTGCATGTGCATAAGTCGTCTCAAATGGGCCTGCACAGGCTAATCTGGAAAGACACTTTCCATATAAACTGGATTTTCTTTTAGAACTGACTGATTTAACCCTTTGCATGCTGGGAAATTTGTCATCTGCTAAAATGTCTTCTGCTGAATTTCTAAAATTAGCATTTTCTTCGTTTTTTTTTCAAAGAATACTATCAGAATAGCAAACAGTTTGGATCCTGATGAGGCGCCATGTTCTGTGGCGTCTCATCTGGATCCAAACTGTTTGCAAAGGCCTTCAAAATTCGGTTCCAGCACTGAAAGGGTTAAACTAAAAATTCTGCAAAAGGGCAAAGTGTCGTCTCAAGCAGACTTCACAGACAGGCTAATCTAGGACGACACTTTACACACATGCATTAAGCCCAATCTAGGACGACACTTTACACACATGCATTAAGCCCAATCTAGGACGACACTACACACATGCATTAAGCCCAATTTTCCCAGAACAGAGCTCAATTTATTAACAAAATATTAAACTTTGACAACTTTACAAAAAACAAACAAACATGTTGGGCAAAATTGTTTAAATAACCATTCATGCTTGCAGAGATGCTGCACTAGTAAATCATGTTCATTGATAAAACTCTTGTCTCCTTATGCATTAAACATTTATGGCAGCAGTAAAATTCAACAAAAGGTAAATAATATGCTTAGTTTGAAACTCTTCTGATCACAGATTTACACAAGATTGCTTATAAATATCCACTTGAACTTATTCAGCAAACAAACTTGAGAAAACAATCTTATCAGTAGAAATATTAAAACATCAAGACCTTATATTAACCAACCCATTCTTAGACTTAAGAATTTATTAAATTACCAAAGAGTTTGCAAATATATAGGTACAAAATGGTGCTTATGTTATCAACACAGAATTTATAATTATTGGTGTTAACTGCCATGATAGACTTTAATTTCAAGCAGTTTAAAAAAAATTACATTTGTAAGAATATTCTTTATTTTCAGACTTAAGTCAAAGAATCAATAGGTGAATACGGGCCGCCACTGAGGTGGAGCCATTGTTTACCCACCGTGTTGCCACACATTCGCCCGGGAAGTGAGTGCTCATAATTACCAGGGCAAAGGCACCCTCCTGAAAGACATGAAACAAGTGTGTCAGGTGACATTTCTATGAGACAGTATCAAGGCATGGAAAATAAAGGTCTACATAGTGTACAAACTGAACTGCTGATGGATAACACCATGCAGCATTTGAAACTGCAGGTGTGTTGACAACAATTTCTTATGCTGGAATTTTATCTAATTTACAAATATGAAGTATACTAAATGTATATTCCCTGTGAGAAATAACTTTGTATAAAGTCTCCTTAATGCCTGCTGCTTTCACATTGGGGGAAAATTGTCCTTCAGTTTGCAGCAAATTTTTTTCCAATCAGAAAAAGTACCATAAATGCGCCAATTGGGAAAAATTAGCACAAAAAAACTGAAAATGGAAAAATTTGCGTCATGAAATCGTAACATTTGGAATTGCCTTCTTAATTGCTTGGTAATTAAATACACAAACCCATAATATTATTATTCTTTAACTTAAATTTTTGCTGAAAAGTTCAGTTTTAGTGTATCCTTAAGTATGTTCTTTTGCAGATAATGCGCTTTTTAGAATGATATTAATGAAATTGTATTCCCTTTTATTGTTTTGGGAATTGATCTTACGACAATAGGGAATTTGAAAATTTTCCTCGATAGGAAAAGAGCTTTTTGCAGGTATTTTTCTAAAGAAGGACAAAACTCCCGTACCAGCTGCTGCACAACGATCTCAATGATCTCTCTGAAAGAGCCCTCGTGGTTGTCAGAGTCGAACACATGCTTGGCCAGCTTGGCAATCACCTCTGTGTCTGTCTCAGACTCAAACACAAAGCCCTTCTTTTCCTGCACAGAAAGAAAGTAAAATTATTTAGCTAAAACAGATTCTTTAATATTAAGAATAAGTGTTTTCAAAAATAAATAAAAATAAACAAAAAATTAAATTTTATTTAGGAAACCCTTTTTTTGAAAACTTTAATTGGAAATTTTAGGCAATCATTTGGTAAAAAATATACCTTTTCACATTAAGGAACGAATTCTTCCTTTGGTGATATATTAAAATATCTGGTTTACTTGTGTACTCTTGCTTTACACTTACCATTTCACAAACTTCGAAATAACAAAATGGAATGCATACCAAAAAGGCTTTAATGTCCTTGTAGTTTGTAATGATCCCATTGTGTACCACAACAAATTCTGAAATCACAGAAATGCATACAATACATTTGAGTCGCGTTCTGAGAAAACTGGGCATAATGCATATGCGTAAAGTGTCATCCCAGATTAGCCTGTGCAGTCTACACAGGCTAATTAGGGACAACACTTTCCATCTAAATTGGATTTTTGCTAAGAAGAGACTTCATTGAAACAAAAAATTTCATAAAAGCGGAAAGTGTCGTCCCTGATTAGCCTGTGCGGACTGCACAGGCTAATCTTGGACAACACTACGCACATGCATTATGCCCAGTTTTCTCAGAACATGACTCATTTATTTATGCAGGGATTTCAATTGAAGAAACATCCTCCTTCTTGATGCGGGCCTTTTCATATTTTCTCACCTTTGACTCCAGCATATTATCTGCATAGGGTCATTTTGATGCCATTATGTTACCAAGAACAAAACTTTAAAAGTATATTTCAATTCATACACATGGTGTTTTTTTAAATTTCATTTCATTAAAGTAAAGCAATACTTGCAGATCCTTTACAAATATTTGGACACAAAGTTTGTATGCAATTTGACCCCTGACAATTTGGACCACATGGTCTGTTGACAACAGGTTTTTCAATATCTATTGATATCCCTGTGTTACACTATAGGCATGATATGTTCATTCCCAAGTACAAATGAATTGTTTAATGTTATAAATATTGCATTGATTGTCTTATTGTCTAGACTCCAAAAATGCAATAAACCTGTTACCTCATATGGGACTTGCATAAAAGAATAAATTGTCATGACTACAATTGAGATGTATGTGATAAAAGACAATGTGGTGTTTGCCAAATTGTCATTCCTTATCAAACAAATTATTTCATTCCTAATAACTCAAAATGACAGACATTTTCCAAATAAAAAATAGAATTCAGCCCAATTGATAAAAGCTCTCAATCTGAAACTTAGCAAGACTTTTTTGTTGTAGAATTTATCAGTAGAAAATCTTGTATCAATATTCATCCGCTGCATGATGCAATTGAATGTAAAATGACATGATGAGATATGAAACAAGTATTGAGTACCTGTTGTTGCACTTACAGACACCATACACATTTATGGTAACCGTATTACGCAATCACAATCAGCAACATCATGTCTGGCAACATTGTTTTGTCAATAAACAACCATCTTAAAGCCTCAGGTAAGCCTAAGGACAGATGACAGGCTGTTATTTGTTTGCAGAAGGCAGATACACAAAAACAGGCTTGTTTTTGTATAAAGTTTACCCCTCATAAGAGGCCCTTATCTTGAACCTAAGGCTTTTATCATGGACAGACATGATATACAATCCCCTCAAATAGTTTTGACAACCAAACTGTTCATTTTCGAATTTCATCATCCCACCTACACAATGCAGCTAATGAATCATGCATGATACATGTATTTAGTGAAATCTTACTTATGTGACGTACATGAGATGTACAGGACAATCGCGATATCAGAGGTAGCTAGGCAGCTGAATGGATAGAGAGATGTGCAGACTAGAATTCAACGCAATTTGGTTGCATTATAGATTATGTAATTATAAACTCCAGCTAGGCGATTTAGTCTTATGCTATTTGCCCAAGGCAACATATGGCCTTTTTATCCTTAAATTGATTTCTATGCTCAGGTATTTGTTTTCTGATTGCACAGCCAGGTATGGTGTTCAAGATTGATTACAATACACACAATTTTCATTAAATGTTCTTGATGTCATCATTAATCCCATGGCGATATTTAAAACCAAGAATTGGGTTTGAGTGTTAAACTTCTGTACATGAATGTAAAAATTTTAATATTTTTTAAGATGTCAAATTTCAAATAAAGAAAACTATTGATCTTTAATAAAAGGCTTTGGCTGAAGAACCTTTATCATGTTTCAAACTCAGCAATTATCAAAATAACATTCTATTACTGGTCCATTCACCTAACCTTAAATTACCATTTAAATTACTTGTACAAAACATCATTGTTGATGACCCACAGTATATAACCCTTTACCACTTAGATACCTATTTTGACGCATTTGTAGTCCCTTAGAAAGTTACATTGAATTAAAGACCTTTCTTACTAGATTCAAGTTGTTACTAGCAGAGTTACTCGCAGGCTGTTCTGGTTTTATGCTGGTTGCAAAAGCCATTTTCACTTTGCTTCTTATGGGGGAAAGGGTTAATATACTCTTGGAGAACTGGATGATGGCATTTGTTGTTCACAAATATTGATGAGTATTATTATGTATGAATGAAGCCTGGAAAGTTATGATGGTTTTATCGGATATGGACCAATATGACGAAAGTGAATGAGTAATAGTTAATATAAGATTTCTTTTCAATTACTCATGAGTCCAAAATTATGCAAGCCTTATGTCCCACGTGGGATCAAAAACCATAGCATACTTGGGCAAACATGGGTCACAAATATAATGCTAAAATTAGTTTTAATGCTTCAAGTATTCATATGAGATTTCTTATAAATTATTCCGGAGTCCAAAAATAATTAAAGCCTTACCTCCCACAAGCGATACAAAACATAGCATATGTCAGCAAATGTGGGTTTGAATAAGGAGGCAAACTCAATTTAAATCCAAAAACAAGAGATGTGTTTGTCAAAAACACAATGCCCCCTAATGCGCTGCTTTGATTTTTTTTACCTTTGACCTTGAAAAATGACCTTGACCTTTCACCACTCAAAATGTGCAGCTCCATGAGATACAATGCATGCCAAATATCAAGTTGCTATGTTCTATATTGCAAAAGTAATGAAGAAGGTTCAAGTTTTGGTTAAAGTTTTGGGACACACACACAAACACATACAATCCGGGGGGCATAAAAAAGTTGACCTGTGCCTAAAGTACTCACTGTTATCAAGCACTAAAGAGTCTGACATTATGCTAGCCTTATCCAAAACAGACAATCAAAAAGCATAGAATATTTAAGCAAATGCATTCACCTGGGCCTTGAGTACTCACCATTGTTCTCGTCTGACCTCTGCGGATGGCTGTTGACCTCATTGGGCTCACCGTGGGTTGCCCAGCGGGTGTGGGCGATGCCACAGTGGATGTCGTACTCCTTGGTGTAGGACAGGCCGTTCTGATCTGGAATCACATTCAGTTAATAGAGCTGCGCTCTGGTAAAAACGGGGCTAAATGCATATGTGTAAAATGTCGTCCCAGATTGTCAGGGATGACACTTTCCGCTTGCATTGTATTGTATTTTTCATTTAACAGAAGTCTCTCGTGTAAGACGGTTCATTCTGGTTTGTAATTATCACATTGATTTATTTGAAACCTAATTAAGACACACTCTAATGCATGTGCGTAAAGTGTAATCCCAGATAAGCCTGTGCAGTACACACAGGCTAATACAGGACAACACTTCCCGTGTAAAATGGATTTCTGCTAAGAGGAGACTTCCATTAAACAAAAAATACCACACATACGGAAAAAGTCCTCCCTGATTAGCCAGTGCGGTAAGTAAGCAGTTAAGAAAATTCTTTCTTTTGGCAATTGCATATATATAAAACAATAAATATGTCATTATCATATTAAATCAGGCTGGTGACTTTGGCCTGTTTAGGTCATAATACATTCACAGAGATGATTGCATTAGTGCATGTTTAATGCAGCTAAAAGTCATTATCAATGTCAAATCAATTTTCTTTGGTCGACGTCACTCCAGTCTATGGGGTCATAAATGTGTCAATAGACAATCACAGTGACATAGTAAATGCCATTGATATATATTAAGACAATTATGGACACTTAGTTTGTTTTTTTACAAAACATTAATATAGAAAATTACAACATTTAACTATAGTGATCCTTAAGCTCAACTTTAACATCATGCAACTTATCAATGCCAGATTATCTTTTATGGCACTTAAAAGTTGTATAAACAAACAACATTATATAAATTGGAAATTCCTACGAGTGAATATCACACAGACTACTGAATGAATACAGTATGAAGTATTAAGAGCTTACCACAAAATCGTTTACAGTAATCTGTTCTACTTGCAAGTAAAGTCACTAATTGCTGTAAAAAATTTATGGTGTTACTACATAATGTGCATGTATCATTTAACTTTTACAAAAAACTTTTCATTTCCTTTTTTGCTTCTTAATTAAACCAATCAATTTAAATTCCAATTTTCAATGAAATAATCTACATCAAAGTTGACGTCGAAAATTGTTTTAAATTTTCTCGATATAAAATGTAAGCTTTAACTCGCAATATAACAGATTGAGAAATACTTTAATGAAAATAAGAGTAAAACTTCAGCAGTTTGCATTATTTAGTATTGAAGTGCACACTACTTTAACATCAAGAATTCAAATCAGAAGTGTTCAAACAGGCAAAATATTACTTTAAGGTTGCCTTCTGGCGCAAGCCAAATACATCCCGGGAAATTTTTCAAAATAAAGACCTTTAATCCTTTTGAGGATTTTCAAGGCTACTTTAGGTACTCTTTTCAGAATTGTCTTGGTAATAAACATGAAGGTCAATTGAACTCATTTCATAGTTGTTGGTCAATCCTGACCAAGTTTGAAGATAAATGTGTTTAACAACTTCATACACATGTTCTGGGTAGACCAAGCAAAATGCACGTGGTTTAAGTGTCCTCCCATATCAGCCTGTGCAATCTGCACAAGCTAATCAGGGATGCCACTTGCCACTTTTAGGGTATTTTCTATCTAAATGAAGTCTCTACTTAGATAATCAAAGAGCTGAAGGCACTCAAGATGTTCGCTATTGCATAATTTAACACGCAATTCATTTTTCAAAATCAATCGCACTTTTGAAATGAACACATGCCACTCAACTTTATAAAGTGTATGTCATAGAGCACGGGTCGAGTTTTGTGTGCACTTTTTATCATCCTTATTATTTCATAGAAATAATTTAGACAAAATAAAAACAACATGCTTTTTGGACGTTCTGAAAGCATAGAAAGTATGATGAAAATGGTAATGAGAACTTAATTGAAAGAAAATTTGCAGTCACCATATTAAAGGAATATTTTTTCTAATATCAAATAACTATCTCACCAAGAATATAAATTCATAATGAATGTTCCGTGTACAAAACTTTTGATTTTTGACACCATATACAAATTCAAAATATACAATAATCTTCGTATCTTGTATATGGAGGAATAAAAGTATACAAACATTGCTGTTAATGCTATACTTGTTACCCCAGCAGTTCACATGGTGTCAACAACGCTGACATAAACATACCGTATGTTACCATGTATAGCTCGCTCCCATGTATAACGCGCATGCGATTTTTTAAAGCCAAAATGGAGAAAAAAAAAGAATTTAGGGCCAAAAACCTGAAAATTGGGCCAAAATGGCCGCCATTCTTATATTGCGCAATCATTTAATCTGAGTTTTTCAGGCACTTAATTTTTTGTTTTAAAGGTTTAGGGAGCGTTTATACGATCAGGAGCATGGGGTGCATAGCACTATATTTTCGACAAAATAAAGATAATTCTCTCGAAAACACCGTTTATGTCCTTATTGCCGCACACTGCCCGTGTTTTTTAAGACCCCTGTGTGTTTAATTCAAACCACTATTACCTATTCCTCACGTTTGAACAGTGTAACATTTTCATTACCTGCCGCTCACAACATCGTATGACATCTTCTTCTGCAGACCCGCAACATCGCAATGTCCAATTTACGCAAATCGTCTATGGATCCCATTTTATTTTTTATCGACTTAAATATTTCCCCATTAAGGGATGCTCCCCATTAAATCCAGTTTGATCTGGTATTTCGCGCCTTCACTGCGTCTAGTTGATAAGTATTTATAGTGAGACAAACAATACACCCGAACACTCCATTCCATACAGTTGGCGTTATCGGCATTATCGGCGTAAAGCCATTAGACAAATATCATTTGTTTGTATCTATTGAAAGAAAATAAAACGAGTCTAAATCTCTATTGTTGGTTTTTAACCTACGTAGTATACTTGCACAGTAGCATATTAATGCAGAGATCTGAAAATCATTGATAAATGTATTCGTCGTTTCAATGCTTAGGGCCATGTAATTTCGGCAAATTGGAACTCAACTTACGTAAAACACTTGCTCAATTAACCGTTAAACTCCACCTCCGTTCTCTGCAAAAGGTTTGAAGGCGGAACTTTATTTAATTGGACGATTGCTATTGAGGAACAAACACACGATTGGTTCGGCATGTTGATTGCAAGACAAAGGAATCCAATTTTGTCGGCAAGAAACTTGAACCTTTATTGCTTCAGACAGGAAGTGGCTTTCCTTTGATGATGTCAAACTGTCAATTCACATAGAGTGCAAATTTTCAGAATTGCTAACATTAAACTTTGGATTAAATTATCAAAACAAAGCAAAAGCGAAATTGTGAAATATGATTGAAATAATTAGCGTCAGTTCAAATAAAACGTTTTGCGTTGTAAATCAACGAGTTTTCATGATAACAAAAACTTCAACAAACAATACCGCGCCGACGTGGGGATCGATATACCTCCATTTTTTAAATGAACAATCAATGAAGAAGTGTGAAAACACCAACAAAGACATTTTTTTCATCTTTTAATTTTTGTCAAAACTATTACTACCCCGTTCATTCCTACCCTTTCCCGCTATTTGTTGACAACGGCCTCTTCAGTCTATAACATTATAGGGTGTAGTTTTCTGCATTTAAAAAAATGGCGGCAATTGTGAAGACTTACGATTACAAAATGGATTTTTTGCAATTTAGCAACCAGGAAAGCGTTGTGTCAATGTATTATGCGCACTGACTTTTTAATTTGAAAATTGAAGGTAAAAAACTGCGCGCTATGCATGGTAAAATACGGTAGGTATAGAGCACTGATGCGCTTTTAGGCATAGCTTTTTAACTCAGTTTTCATTTTAGTGACTTTTACATAACGCCAACAGACACGCATGAATATTTTAGAATATTTAATAAGCTGATTCGAGATACAACCTCTGAATTTTTACTTCATCACTGCGTATGTGCTTAATTAAAAGGATGTTGCACTGTTCAGTGTAAGGAATTACGGACTACTCATTGTATGCTCAAACGACACAAATTGTGGCCCTGTTGCAATTACGTGTTACAATCCATCTCGCAGAATTTCACTTTTGCCTCCAAGATGAGAAAACAATCATTAGCGAAATAGTATAGTGTCACGATAAGAGAAAATCATTTAATTATCGTACCACAATGTTTGCCTAGCTTGGTCAGCACGTCTGGAAATCATTCCTTAATGTGTGGATAGGCTGCCATTATTAACAAGTTTGCTATTTTGAATTCAATTTTGTATTAAAAAGCATTGTTCTTAAATGTGGCATTTTCAAATTGCAATGAGATTTGTAATGACCCTCGTCATGCGAAAATGGGTCTTATTTCATATGCGCCCATCATATAAATAGCCCACTCAGCTATCTCTTCTTCTGGTAAGGAGAAACATAACATATTGAGTGATTTTATAGCGAACAGCATCGCCTATGGCCTGACTGGGCAAAAGCAAATGTTGGGTTTATATAACAAACGCTTGCAGAAACGTATAAGACCCATTTTCGCATGACGGTGCTATTGACGTGTGATTTAAATGTGTCGAAAGAAAACTGCGTTTTAATCAAATATCAACATACGATATATTTCGATAGTGAAGAAAGATACTTATAACAAGGCATATGAGGACACATATGAAGTGCTCTCCCATAGTATATTTTTTATCTACTCACACTTATGTGTGGTTTGACAATGCTAACACACATTTCATGCGGTGAATATGCAACTTACAAGTAAAAACACAACACAATAGTTTAACTTTTGTTTAATTGTATTTATTTATTTAGAAAAGTAAATTGCAAACTTTATTTCAAAGTCAGCGTATACGCCGACTTCATTTTTAAAAGATATTTATTGTTATAAATATATTTAATATATTTAGTTGTTTTCAGTTTTAGCTATTATAAAGCATTTTCGAGGTTGCCTATAGTATGCCTGTAGTAATTGATGAACTCATATCCAACTGTCTATGTATTGAGAACTGTGAATATAAACAAGCTAAACCTTCTACTAACCTTCTACTATTGCCTTGCTATCACCCGTTAATACAAAAAATCGCCACAATCTGTTGAGAACCAAAGAACGTTTTCCAGAAATACCCGCTGTAGTTGCATGAACGAGGTTACGAAACAGGTCATTCGTATTATTATTATAAATTGTTTGTTATATTTGGGTTTAGCGGTTATTATGAAACATTTTTTTGTTTTTGTCTATCGTATCGCTGAAGTTATTGTTGAACTCATGTTCAACGTTTTATAAATTGAGAATATAAATAAGCGTTAACTTTTTCCCGAATCTATTAATAGCCTCAATTTTCGATTGACCTGTACTACGTCATTGAGGTGTATGTGAGAGCATAACCTATTGCGTTGTTATCGCCCGTGGACTTTCCTTTGTTTATCGACAGGGGCATCTATTAATAGCCTCATATTATGAATGGAGTGAGCAAAAATACTACCTCATGAAGACGCTGCAGAAAGTGGACTATTTTATTCATTCATAAAAAATCTCCTCCGCGACACGTACAATACTATCATTGTTTAATGATTCTTTTCTATAAAAGCACCGTTCGAAACTATTGCATTTAACAGGATATTAATATCATGTTTCCATTTGTGAATAAATATAATTGGAGAACTCAAACCCCTTGCATAAATTCTACAACTCTTTCTTGCGCGAATACGCGTAGTAAGCGGGTATTAGGCTCCTAGTAGCTAAGGGGTATCGACATGAATTTTAGACTTACCACCTTAGACAGTCGCTAAGCGACCATCTAAAAATGCATTGTAGGCGGAAAGTGTTGTCCCCGATTAGCCTATGACAACATAAACACGCATTAAGTCCAGTTTTACCAGAGCAAGTCTCATTTGTCTTCGATAGGGTATTTTAGGTATCACACAGACTACTGAATGAATACAGTATAAAGTATTAAGAGCTTAACACAAAATGGTTTACAGTAATCTGTTCTACTTGCAAGTAAAGTCACTAATTGTTGTAACAAATTTATGGTGTTACTACATATTGTGCATGTATCATTTAACTTTTACAAAAAACTTTTCATTTCCTTTTTTGCTTCTTAATTAAACCAATCAATTTAAATTCCATTTTTCAATGAA